>NC_043701.1:73339465-73418070 GCF_006229205.1 Suricata suricatta | reverse complement strand
AGCTTGAGAAGAATGGGTATTAACTCTGATTTAAATGTCTGGTAGAATTCCCCAGGGAAGCCATTTGGCCCCAGGCTCTTATTTGTTGGGAGGTTTTTGATAACTGATTCGATTTCTTCACTGGTTATGGGTCTGTTCAGATTTTCTATCTCTTCCCATTTGAATTTTGGTAGTGCATGTGTGTTTAGGAATGTCTCCATTTCTCCTAGGTTGTTCAGTTTGTTGGCATATAATTTTTCATGGTACTCCTTGATAATTGATTGTATTTCTGAGGGATTGGTTGTAATAGATCCATTTTCATTTGTGATTTTGTCTATTTGGGTGCTCTCTCTTTTCTTTCTGAGAAGCCTGACTAGAGGTTTCTCAATTTTGTTTATTTTTTTCAATAAATTACCTCTTGGTTTCATTGATCTGTTCAACTGTGGTTTTTTTGGGGGGGTTATTTATTGTTTATTTCTGTTCTGATCTTTATTATTTCTCTTCTTCTGCTGGGTTTGGGGTGCTATTGCTGTTCCCCTTCTAGTTCCTTTAGGTGCTCTCTTAGATTTTTAGTTTGCACTTTTTCTAGTTTGTTGAAATAGGCCTGGATTACAATATACTTTCCTCTTAGGACTGCCTTTGCTGCCTCCCAGAGACTTTGGATTGTTGTATTTTTGTTTTCATTTGTTTCCATATATTTTTAAATTTCTTCTCTAATTGCCTGATTGGCCCAATTGTTCTTTAGTAGGGTGGTCTTTAACCTCCATGGTTTTGGAGGTTTGCCAGAGTTTTTCCTGTGATTGGTTTCAAGTTTCATAGCATTGTGATCTGAAGGTGTGCATGGTATTATCTCAATTCGTTTATATTTATGGAGGGCTGCTTTGGAGAATGTACCATGTTCACTAGAGAAGAAGGTGAATTTCCTAGCCTTGGGATATAGAGTTCTAAATATATCTTTCAAATCTATCTGTTCCAATGTGTCATTCAGGTCCATTGTTTCTTTAGTGATTTTCTGTCTAGTTGTTCTATCCATTGCTTTAAGTGGAGTTTTAAAATCCTCTGCAATTAGCACATTCTTATCAATAATATTATTTCAGTTTGTGATTGTTTTATGTATTTGGGTGCTCCTGAATTCATTGCTTAGATGTTTATAATTGTTAGCTCTTCCTGATGTAGAGACCCTGTAAGTATTATATAATGTTCTTTATCATCTTTTGTTACTGCCTTTACTTTAAAGTCCAGTTTATCTGATATAAGTATGGCAATTCTGGCTTTCTTTTAACTTCCAGTTGCATGATAGATATTTCTCCATCCCCTTACTTTCAATCTGAAGGTGTCCTCAGGTCTAAAATGAGTCCTGTAGACAGCAAATAGATTTTATTTTTTTTATCCATTCTGGTACCTTGTGTCATTTGTTTGGAGCATTCAGTCCATTTCAGTATTATTATTGAAAAATATGGGTTTAGATTCATTGTGTTCTCTTTAAAGTTCATGCTTGTCTCTGGTACCTTGTATTCCTTGCAACATTTCCCTCATAGAGTCCCTCCTAGGATTTCTTGTAGGGCTTGTTGGTTGGCAATGAATTCTTTCAGTTTTTGTTTATTTGGGAAAACCTTTATCTCTCCTATTTTGAATGATAGGTTCACTGGATAAAGAATTCTTGTCTGCATATTTTTTCTGTTCAGATGGAAGATTTCCTGCTGTTCCTTTTCTGGCCTGTCAAGTTTTAGTAGATAGGTCTGTAACCACTCTGATTGTTTCCCTTTGTATGTTAGGGCCCTTTTATCCCTAGATACTCTCAGAGTTCTCTCTTTATCCTTATATTTTGCTGGTTTCACTATGATATGTCGTGCTGAAGGTCGATTCAAGTTATTTCTGATGGAAGTTCTCTGTGCCTCTTGGATTTCAATGTCTATTTCATACCATAGATTGGGGAAGTTCTCAGCTATAATTTGATCAAGCACCCCTTCAGGAAATTTTCTTTTTCAGGAATTCTTAGGATATGGATATTGTTCTGTTTGATTGTATTACTCAGGTCTCGAATTCTCCTTTCTTGCTCCTGGATCAATTTATCACTCATTTTCTTGGCTTCCTCTTTTTCTATAATTGTGTCCTCCTGTTCACCCATTTTTCTCTCTGCCTCTTCAATTCTTGCAGGGGCAGCCTCCATTTAATTATGCACCTCATTTATAGCATTTTTTAACTTGTCACAGCTATTTTGAAGGTCCCTAGTCATTGTATCAATAGCTTCTCTGATGTCTTCCATGCTTTTTTTTCAAGCCCAGTCATTAATTTTATGACAGTGGTTCTAAATTCTTCCTCTTTTATGTTGCTTGTATCTGTTTTGGGCAGTTCTGTAACTGTGACTTCTTCCTGGAATTTCTTTAGAAGAGAGTTCTTCTGTTTTGTCATTTTGGCTAGCTTTCTCTCTCTTGTCAATTTTAAAAGCAGGTTATGCACCTGTGAGTCCTGCTATATTAAAGGATGCTCATTGACTGTCCAGGGCCTGTCCATTCAGGAAGTGTTCTTTTAATGGTGTCTCTTGGTTTCTCTTGTTGTGCCTTTGGTTATTCTACTTTCCTACCCAGTGATATTTGGTACTCTCCACCATGTGTGCTTTGGCTTATGTCTTGAGGTAGCTCTGAAAAGGAAAATAGAAAAACACACAGAGAAAAAAAGCACACAAACACACAGACAAATCAAACAAACAAGCCAACCAGAAGAGAGGAAAGAATAAAAAGAAAGGAAAAGAAAAAAAGGAGGATGGGGTACAAAAACAGCAAAAGATAAGGGACAATCTAGAAGCATAAAACCAGAAACCTCAGCTACAAATAAAGAGTAGGGTAGAGGCAGTGCTGTTGGAAGAGCATATACAAAGAGAGAAGTGATAGGAGTGTGGAGGAAGTGAAATTGAATGTTGACCAGGGAGAGAGACTAAACGTCTTAATTTAGAGATGAAAGAGGAGAATATGGTGGGAGGTGAGGAGAAATAAAACAAAGATAATGTTACCCAAAAAAGCTATATAGTCTGATTATTCCAGAGAGAGAGAGAGAGAGAGAGAAAGGAAAGTAGCATCAAGAGAATGGATTAAGTATGACTGTTTAGGCAAACCAATGTCCTGCGTGTCCAGTCCAGAAGGGAGAGATAAGGATGAGATAAGGGAAAATATATCTGAATAGCAAGAATTGATCTAATCATGGCAAGGCATCAATGTTGGTCTTGCCCGGGCTCTGGGAAAAAAAAAAGGCAGTTCACAAGTGCCAATGGGCACGGTTTGGTGTAGGCAGGTTTAGCCTCCACTGTGAGTCCCGTGGGCTTCTCCCCGAGGCCTCACCTTGGTGGATTGTGAGGAGAAGAATGGCGGCGCCCCAGTCCCTTCTTGTACCAAGTGTTGAAACCCACTCTTTTGGGTCAGATCCCCTTGTGCCGTGGGTGGGCCAAGTTGTATTTTCCAAGCCCCTACTCGTTTCCAGATCCTAGTCCATGCACTTTAATGATACCGCAGGAGATGTACTCCTGCAGGTGGGTAGCTTCTTAGCTGGGGATCTAGTAGGGGCAGTAGGGGAGCAGTTTCTCCTGGCGCCATCTGGGATCTGGCCACTAAGCCCATGGAAAGTGCACCAGCTAGAGAGGAAGGACTCTCTCTCTTTGCACCCTGCAGTTATAGATAGGATGATAGGTTCCCTCTCCATCCTGGGCCGAGGTTTTTCTCTTCTCTAGACAGCTCTATGAGCATTTTTAGCCTCCCCTTCTCTTCCCCTGTCTCTCTACAGTTTTGCACGGAGGGGGCGCCTTCCTCTCCGAGCTTCCAAGTCCCAGCCCATTTTTATCTTCCCCAGTTTGCACTCACACACCTATGAGGCTATCTTCTTAGTGGACTCTATCACTTTTCCTCCCAGACTTTTGCAGATCAGAGTATTGTGGCTTCAGTCCTTCTTAGATTGAAAGATGCGGGTGGGTGAAAGTTAGAGAGCTCCCTACTCTGCCATCTTGCCTCTCTCTGGGGATTTTAAAGAAGTATTTCCCTCCATATTGTTCAACCAAGCAATACTTTTATTTTTTAACTTTTAAATTAAATTTTATTTGATTATTTCATTTATTTAATTTTTCCTCCTATGGTTTCTTTTTCAAGAGAAATCCATACCCTTGCTGGGAAGGTGAACAATAACCTTTGCCATGACATGTTGCCCTCCTGAAAATCTTTCTGACAGAACAGTGTTTTTTTTAAGTGGCAAATTCTTCTCATCTATTCCTTTTGCATTGGAAACCAATGTTAGCCAAACTGGAAGGTCTTTTTCTTCTCATCTTGGTTTCCAAGCCACCTAAAGCAATGTCATTTAGTAGCACAGTACACAGTTTGATGTCTTAACTCTGAACTCTCCAGCTCTAAGCAGCATGAAACCATCAGATATCTTTTCTCCTTTGAATATTTGGAGGCCTTGTTATTATATTTTAGCACTGGTAGGCATTTATTAGAAACCATCAGTGGCCTAGCATTTTTTTTTCGTTACTGGATCACAATGGGCACATACAAATGTATTCATAACTCTCCTCAAAGCTAGTGTACAGTACTCCCCAAAACCAATATAAACATAATTTTTATTTGATAAAAATAAAATCACTGTACAACTGATTGGAACTCTAGAGTTAATAAAATGGGGGAAACTACTGTAGCAATTCATATTTCAAAAGTATGTATCTGTGTTTGCTCTGAAAGATCAACTCACACATTCTCACACTTACCAAATGCACAGAATACATGTATATCTGTACATACACCAACACATTTTTCACACTTTTACTTTCTTTTACATTGTGGACAAAATGCATCAAGTTTTAATGTCTGTCTCATAGTATGCAGATATTTACTCATCAGGTTTAGATTTAACAAGTATTGATTGGAGGCAGTGTTATAGTTGCTTTGGATACAAATAAGGTCTATGAATATGGAAAAGATCTATGTGTCAGGGAGCCTATTTTCTATTGGTCGAGACAGAAAATTATTGAGTAAACAAATAAATAGATCAGAAGAGTGGTAGGTAGAAAAAACAGTATAATCTAACAGAGACTGCAAGGGAGATTGTAGAAAGTGGCAGGATAATGTCACAGGATGTTAAATAGGTTAATAGATATATGTATGTCTACTAAATGGCAGGACTTGGGAGGTGAACTATAAATGATGAGAAAGAACCAGTCAGGAGAAAGCTGGGTAGAAGAGGAAAAGTCTCTAGGTGGGGAAGAGCTGGGCATATTCAAGGAAAAGAAAGAAGGTTACCTTGGCTGGAATGTAGTGAGCAAGGTAGGGAAGGCTGTGTGATACTGGTGAAGGAGGCTGACTCTGAAAGGCCTTGTGGGCCCAACAGGATTCTGTTTTCTTCAAATATTCAAGGGATCTCTGTAAGGTCCTCTGTGATGGAAGATAAAGATTGGACAAGAACTTTGAGGAAGGCCATACCAAAGATGTATCATTTATTTTTTATAATTTTTTAAATGTTTTTTATTTATTTTTGAGAGACATAGAGAGACAATGTGAGTAAGGGAGGGTCAGGGAGAGAAGGAGATACAGAATCTGAAGCAGTCTCCAGGCTCTGAGCTAGCTGTCAGCACAGAGCCCTATGCAGGGCTTGAACCCATGAACCATGAGATCATGACCTGAGCTGAAGCTGGACACTTAACCAAATGAGCCACCCAGGCACCCCCCCAAGGATGTATTTTAAAGATAGAACAAGATTAACTATTCACACAAACCATATTGATTTACTAACTATTCTCCTCAGATATTTATTTACTTTGGAGAAAGAGACAGAGACAGAGTATGAGTGGGGGAGGGACAGAGAGAAAGGGAGACACAGAATGTGAAGCAGGCTCCAGGCTCTGAGCTGTCAGTGCAAAGCCCGACGTTGGGCTTGAACCCATGGAATGCAAGATCATGACCTGGGCTGAAGTTGGTCACCTAACAGACTGAGCCACGCAGACACCACTCTCCTCATATATTCTAAACATAGCACAAAAAATGTTTCTTTTGAATGTCTACAATATTATTTCGGAACAAAGATTACTTAATCATCAAGAAAATCTTCTTGGTAAAATCAGTCATTTAATAAAGAGAGCAGCAAATGGACAAAAAAGTTTAAATTTGAGACCAGATATTTCAATATATGAATATTAAATTTAGTTTCCTGTATCATGGTAGAGCTGAAATATTGCAGCAGGAAAGATACACTTTTACTCACACATGCATGCACACACACTCTCTCTCTCTCTCACACACACATTCCTATTTTCTACGTCCATCACATCTTCAGAGTTGAAAGCATCATCACATGGCACTTGAGCAATTTCAGGAAGTGCTGTATTCACCCATGGAGTGGATATTTGTGTTCCACCTAAATTCATGTTGAAATCCTAACTCCCAGGATGATGGTGTTAGGAAATGAGATTTTTGGAGGGTGATGAGTGCCCTAATAAAGAGGCTCAAGATAGATCCCTCACCATTTAAGCCACATGAATTTACGGTAAGAGGATGACCATTAAACCTCAGCAAATTAGAAACTATAGTTTCAATGTTTGACAGTCACTGAAAACAACACATATCTAGACTAACTCAGAAATGTGAGAAAAACTATACATACCTACCTTCTCTTGGTATCATCATCCATACCTACAGTTAGGCTTATTTACAGCCTGACTATCCCTTGGGAACATTAGTTCTGACTGACAATCTAGGAAGAACTGTGTGATGCCTAAATAGAGGGAACACAGCCAGATGTATTAATTTGATAAATAAAAATGTGACTAAAAGAAAGCTGGAAGCATATTCACTGGATGAGAGTATTGGCTTTGGCCCAAACAAACTTGAGTTTCATTCATGGCTCCAAAAACTCTGTATTGTATGATTTAAAAAAATATTTTTTATGTTCTTTATTTATTTTTGAGAGACAGAGAGAGAGACAGTGGGAATAGGGGAGCGTCAGAGAGAGAAGGAGACACAGAATGTGAAGCAGGCTCCAGGCTCCGAGCCAGCTGTCAGCACAGAGCCCGACACGGGGCTCGAACCCATGAACCATGAGATCATGACCTGAGCCGAAGCCAGACCCTCAACTGACTGAGCCACCCAGGCGCCCCTGTATTGTATGATTTTAAGCAAGTTGCTTTACCTCTTTGAGTCTCAGTTACTTCTGTATAATGTAAGTAATAATACCCATAGATTGGGAGGGGGAAAGGAATGAATCAATAAGCAGAAGGTGCTTAGTAAAGGTTAGATGAAAGGTCTCTCTGATGACCTTATTAAAATCATAATTCCTTTACCTTTCCCAGTGTTCTTGATTCTCCCACACCTTGCTCTACTTTTTCTTTTGTTATGTAACACATTATCACCTTTTAAAATACAATGACATTTATACTGTTTATTGTATTGTTTGCTGTGTCTCTCCTGGCTAACATAAGCTTCACAACAGAAGAGACCTTTTGTTTGCCTTTGTTCACTGTGCATTCCAAGACTGCAGAACAATATATGACACATCAACACAAATGGATATATTCAAGGAACATAGTGAAGTTCAGCTACTAATGAAGTAATAATCAGAGTTGATTCTTAATTCTGCTTTCCTGGATTCTTGCATTCCTCTCAGAGACAGTGCAGCTCCCTGGATAATAGAGAGCAAGGAGAAAAGTCTTAACCAACGTTCTTGGCCTTGACTGCACATGAGAATCACCTAGGGAGCTTTTTAAAATTCAGATTACCAGGCTACAGCTTCATCAAGAGAGCCAGAATCAGTAGGGGTAAGGATCAGGAACTCCTAATTGATTTTTTTTTTTTTAGTATTTCAGTGTGTGGACAAGTTTGAGACCCAGTGATCTAAAGCCATGGATGCTACAGTTGCCACAATTCCCAGCCTGGTCAGTGCTGGTCAGCGATGCTTATTACTTCTAATCCACCTCCTTCTTCCTGGCAGCAAAGATTGAAAGGGTGACGATAAGACAATGTGAGCATTCAGAACCCCTTGACATTTTTGTACTACTTTTTAAGCAAATTGATGGAAAAAACAATAAATAAGTTCAAGATCCAGAAGATGAAAACATACAAACTCAAAATCAATCTTTTTTTGAATTGAGATAAATTGGCCTATAACATCACAATAGTTTCAGGTGGGCAACATAATAATTGAGTCTTTCTATACACTATGAAGTGATCATCACAATTAGTTATGATACATCACCATAAACTAACCTCCTTTACCCATTTTGCCCACCCTTCAACCCTTTTCCCCCATGATAATCATCAGTCAGTACCTTTGTGCCCAGTCTCTGTACCTATGAGTTTTGTTTTGTTTGTTTTGTTTTTAATGTCTTCATATAAGTGAAATCATGTAATGTTTGTCTTTGATTTATTTCACTAAGCATAATATTCTCAAAGTTCATCCATGTTGTTGCAAGAGGTGAGATTTACTCTTTTATGGCTGAATAATATGATGTATAGATAGATATCTATATTTATACATATGTATATCACATCCTTTTAATATATTCATCCATTTTTGCACTGTTAGCTTGTTTTCATATCTTGGCTATTGTGAATAATGCTGCAATAAAAATTGGGGCAAATATATCTTTTCAAATTAGTGTTTTCATTTTCTTTAGATAATACCCAGATGTGGTATATAGCTGGTTTATATGGGATTCTATCTTTCTTTTTAGTGTTTTCTTTTCTTTTTTTTTTTTTGAGAGAGAGAGAGAGAGAGAGAGAGAGAGAGAGAGAGGGAGAGCGAGCAGTGTGGGTCAGAGAGAGAGAAAGGGACACAGAGAATGCCAAACAGGCTTTGTGCTATCAGCACAGATCCTAATGTGGGGCTCAAACATACGAACCATGAGATCATGACCTGAACCAAACTGAAGAGTCGGATGCTTAGCTCACTGAGCCACCCACATGCCCCGGGAGTTCTATCTTTATTTTTTTGATGAATCTTCATGCTGTTTCCCATATTGCTGTACCAGACTGCATTCCCACCAATAGTGGATGAAGGTCCCTTTTTCTTCACATTCTCTCCAACCCTTGTTATTTCTTGTCTTTTTGATCAGTTTAAATTTTTTAAATTAAAATTCTTGTCATTATGTAACCTATTCTTGTTGATGAAACTGGAGGGTATTTTGTTAAGTGAAAAAAGTCAGTCAGAGAAAGACTGATATCATATGTCTTAACTCATATGTGGAAGTTGAGAAACTTAACAGAAGACCAGGGGGAAAGGGTAAGAAAAAAGTATTTACAAACAGAGAAGCAAACCATAAGAGGCTCTTAAATACAGAGAACAAACTGAGAGTGGAAGGGTTGGGAGCAGGCGAGTGGGGAAAATGGGTGATGAGCATTGAGGGTACTTGTTGGAATGAACACTGGGTGTTTGTATGTAAGTGATGAATCATGGGAATCTACTCCCAAAGCCAGGAGCACACCGTATATACACTGTATGTTAGCTAACTTTACAGTAAATTATGTTAAAAAAAGAAACATGTTTAGTAGACTTGTCTTCAGATTTCTTCCACGTTAGACACTCATATCTCTGATTCTAATAATTTTGTGGTTCATCTGCATGTGACTTATCACATTGCAGTGCTATTATGGATAGTGTGTGGACTCATTGCTAGGTCAACAAGGAGTAGTGCTTGTTACCTTTTACTCAAAGTCTAATTCTCCTGAGTCGCTTTCTGTTGGTTATTTTCACTCACGCAGTACAAAGAATGTGAAGTGTTTTGTAGTGCTGCTAGCTGTCTTCCTTGAGTTGTCTGTTTTGCAACAAACAGTGAGTGAAAAGTACATTGGTTCACTTACTATATTTCTATCAAACACAATATAACAGAATCCATTTCCTTTGAGTATTGCTCACAGAAATATTGAGTATAATCTTTACCACCAGCATTAGTATAACTACAGATAAGGGAAATGTAATTTGCTGAAATGCATCAACTCAGTGTCAGGATATAAATTACTGAGATCTCGAGGTTTATTTATTATAGCTGCTCACTGGAAAATTTCTCTATATAAAAATATATCTTATTTCAAATAATGATAGCACATTTTAAGAATGCCCACTAGAGCTTAATGATAAAAGTGGCTCCTTCCTACACTGCAGGATTCTCTGACTTCCTACTAGTCTCTTATTTGTTTTCCCACACCTCTGTTCTTCTATTCTCTATGGAGACGACCTTCAAGGTAATCCATGGCTGTCTGTTCTTTGCTGTTTTAGACATACCCTCAGGAGCTAAAGCTATCCTTCTCCTCAGGCTTCACAAATTTATGGTATCCCACCAAACCACTCACCCAAGATTCACTCACACATTGGAACAACCTGTAGCTAATACCCGCTTGAATAATTCTTAATGATATTACATGTCTCCTTTGAATACTGTTTATAATCCACTCTGAGTATTTTCTCACATCCACTCCCTTTCTTACACCTCAGATTTACTTAATAGTAATCTTTTCTGTATCCTCATAGTCTTGGAATATTGTGTCATCAGATTTACCATTTCTTCATTTGAAATACATTCCAGATTTGCCCCTCACTCTCCATCTTGTTGCAAACATCTTAATGAAAGCTGTGACTGCACAAACATACACATACAACCGTTCCTTAACTCAGGAACTCTGGTCTCTTCCCCCACTGATTGGTGTGCTGTTTAACTTTCCGCCGACTCTACTCAAGAATGCACACCCTTATTAGCTCTATATTAATTTTAATTTATTTGCCTGAAAGACTTCCTATCTAGCTTTATATAAAAACATCTTCAGGTGTAGCCTGTCTGGTCTCTGCATTTGCAGATGTTTCTCCCTTCTCTCTCTTCTTCTGCATATGTACACATTTTATTTTATTAACAGGGGCACACATTTTATTCTTTGAGGTTTCAGCTCATGTCCCAGTGTCCCCCTTAGGACTTTTTGTCACTGTGTTCTATATTTACTGTGAATAAATATTAAAATTTGCTATATCCAGATAGCTCTCTGAGGGCAGGAGATCCGTGTTAGATTTTTTCATTATAGAAAGTATATTCACGCATGTGAGAGAAACAACCATGCTGAAAGCCTACCTGCTTTAATATCTTTTCTTCCTCAAAAGATTTTATTCAACGTTGATATTTCTTTTCTCAACCCAGCTCTGAATTACTGGGCTCTGTATCCAGACTGTTTCTTGCTTGTTTCTTTGGTGTGTAAAATTAAAATGTTTACAAACTAGACAGATTACACTTTACATCTGCCAGTATCTTTTATAAATTATACCAAACTATATTATTTCCCCCTAAATTTGGAGATTAAACAAATCGATGAGGATATTATGGGGATTTTTAAGGAACTAGATTTTTATTCCTAACTCTGGTTATAACTTTGAAGAAATCTTTTTAAAAATTTTTTTATGCTTTTTTAAAAATTTATTTTTGAGAGACAGAGGGAGCGCGAGCAGGGTCAGAGAGAGGGAGACACAGAATCTGAAGCAGGCTCCAGGCTCTGAGCTAGCTGTCAGCACAGAGCCCGATACGGGACTCGAACCCAGGAACCATGAGATCATGACCTGAGCTGAAGCCAGACGCTAAACCCACTGAGCCACCCAGGCGCCCCTGAAGAAATCTTTTTGAGGATGCTCAAAATAATGGCACCTCAGTGCCTCAGTCTGTACAATGAAAACACATGTAAGTTTATCTCCTTATAAGTCCAGAGAACTACAATAAGTGTATTTCTTGGTTTCAAGACATAGGTGTAGTTGAATTCATTCATCTAATTTAAAACCTGTGCCAGGCTAAGTCTAGATTATCTTGGACAGAGTTACCATGACTCTGAGCCTAAGGTAATTATCAGAACACATGTTTGCAAGGCAAACTCTTCTTGATAAACATATTCTCCCCCTTTGACTTTTCAAATTTTGAATGAAATTATTCATTGCAGGAGGTGAAGAGACTGTAGTTTGAAAAGTTTATTTTAGAAGTTCTATAATAAAAAGCATGACCTCAGCAGAGGATGGATTGTAAATAAGCAAAGATTAAGCTGCTGTTTTGTACATTATCAGTTGATACATCTTGAGGAAAAAGTGTAATTCATAAACTAAAAAGTCCTTTTCATTTAATTCAGTTTCATCAGATTGTGATGCTACCAGTGTGAGATCTGTGTATGAGCCTGGTAAGCTGTACAACCCACAGGTGTTGTCACTGACTGCATTTTGTTTATTACAACCCTTTTGTTTGTTGTTGATGAGAAGACACTGGAGTTAGAAAGAATATGTGCCACCTTCAAAATCATCACAAACACTGGGGAAAAAAGTAAGGTCCATTCCGTGTCCAGTGCAGAGCCTGTCACTTACGAGGCCCTCACTGTGCTCTGTTGAATGTGAATTTATTACAAAATGTCATCAGCATAATTACCTCAAATAAAATACAGCTCACAGTAGGAAACAGTATCTGAATAAAACCCTTTTTATCTGTGGATTCAAACAAATTGTTTTAGCACATTTGGAAACTAGGTGCAGAAATGCACATTAAGTAAATGTATACACATACTTTTTTGGGGGGGGAGGTTTCTTTTGCATTGTTATATTATTGTTTGTTTGCTTCTGCATTCATTCATCAAAATGGATGCTGAAATCATAATGCTGTGTCACACTGAGTGCTGGACAATGAACTGTTTGAGTGTCAGGATTGGAACACTGTTCTGCAGTGAGTTAGAAACCTTCCATTGCAAGTCACTGCAGATCAAGGAACCGCATCCCAGCAGCCCTGGAGGGATTTATGATCGATCAGTCAAGAGAAATAATGAGAAGAGGAAGGGAAGAAAACCAAGAGAAATAATTTATGCAAGGGTGGAGACCCTGCTAATTTGTCTTTTCTTCTCATGTACTGCATGATGTGAAACCTCCACGCAGTATACACTGGCAATTTGCCTTCGTGCCATCCAGATGGACTCTTGTTCAAGTTAAATGCCAGAGCATCCACCAACTGTCCCTGGACAACATTCATTCTCTACCGTGTCTCACAGAAAATATTCAAAGAAACTATATTCAAAACATGAAAAGTTACACTAGATTAAGAATATATGTATTATGAGGGCACCTGGGTGGCTCAGTTGGTTAAATGTCCAACTTCAACTCAGGTCATGATCTCACTGTTTGTGAGTCTGAGCCTCATATAGGACTCTGTGCTGACAGCTCAGAGCCTAAGCTTGCTTCAGATTCTGGGTTCCCTTGCTCTCTGCCCTTGCCTGCTCTCTGTCTCTGTCTCTCTTTCTCTCCTTTCTCTGTCTCTCTCTCTGTCCCTCTCTGTCTCGCTCTCAAAAAATATGTTGCTTCTTGGTGTGCATAAAATTTTTGACTTATTAATTGATTTCAGGTGACTTCCACTTTCACTTTTATGGAAAATGAGTCCTGCATGTTGAAGGTGGAATTCTTTATTTTACTTCAATACATAGTGAGCAAAGCACTTGCTAGAACCTTTGTGCACTAAGAAGATAAGTGAGACGCAAACTCTGTTCTCTAGGAACAATTCAGTGGGGCTTATGATCACTCTTTATATGGAATAATAGACACCAAAGTGCCAAAAGGGAGTTGACACTGGTTCTCTGGGTGAGAGAGGTCATATGCAGCTGATGACTGTTCAGTCTTTGGAGGTAATGGCAGCAATTAAGGCACATCTTGAAAGAGTGTTTGAGGAGTCAAAACCTGTGAGAGAAAGGCATTGGTCCGGGCTAAAGTGTCTTAGTAAACATAAGACACATAAAGCATTTGAAGTTGCTCTGTTTTGGAGAGTCTGCTGCAATAATACAGAGTTTCATATGTTTTGAGAATGTGAAGAAATCCTTTCATGGGTTTTACTTTTTTAAAGAATTAAATTTTAGGACACTTGGGTGTCTCAGTCAGTTGAGCGTGCGATTTGGGCTCAGGTCATGATCTCACGGTTTGTGAGTTCAAGCCCCACATCCAGCTCACTGCTGTCAGTACAAAGCCGGCTTCAGATCCTCTGTCCCTCTCTCTCTGCCTCTCCTTTACTGGTGCTCTCTCAAAAATAAATAAAAACATTAAAAAATAAATTTTTGAGTTAATTGTGGACTCCTGGGAAGTACATACATAGTACAGAGTCTCCTGTACCCATCACTCAGCTTCTCCCAATAGTAACATCTTATACAACCATAGTAAGGTACCAAAACCAGGAAATTGACTTTGATATATTACCATTAGCTGGAATGCAGACCATACTCAGTTTTCTCTGTTTTTTTAAACTTGTATTCGTGTGTGTGTGTGTGTGTGTGTGTGTGTGTGTGTGTGTTAGCTTTTAATCAGAAGAATAATATAATTGGAGTTGGGATTTAAGAAGATTATCTGGCAACAGTATATGGACAAGACTGGAAGCCGAGAGACCAAATAAAAAAAATGATTACTGTAAGTACACCACAGGAATAATGAGATCCTCTGACAGATAATGCCCAGCACAGGGCTGGATACAAGGGCACTGTTTAGTGATTGGGTCAGGTTTTAGAATTCTAGATTGCATTTTTTCAAAACAAGACGAAACAAAACAAAACAACCCCCCCCAAAACCCTGCAAAACCCGAAATACCTTTTCCCTTTCACAATGTATGTGCAATAGCAGAAATCAGAAGAATAACACACAGTCAAGAACCCAATGAGGGTCTTAGACCAGCTCAGAGAGCAGCATATGGCAGAGACCCAACATAAGGAGACTGGAAAAACAAGACAATTCTCATTTGGCAAGCGGTGAGTTAGCTCAGGTCAGAGTAAGATCAGATGGTGAATCCCAGGCTGTTAGCTCAAGGGTGAAGAGGGGCGTACTTCCCGCCCCCACTGCCCATTGAAAGCTTGTTTTCACCTGAGTCTGCTGGTGACTAGTTGTAATTTCAACACAAAAAAATCTGCTTTTTCAATCCCAAACATTTTAAAAATCCAGTCTCCTGTGAGAAAATTCAGAAAAAGGTTCTTCCTGACTTTTAAATTAAAATAAATGGGAAGAGAATTTGCCAATACTGCATATTTCCTCTTGTACTTAATATAAGGATCATATAATGTTTCCCTTAGGCCTCAGAATCTCCTATAAATATTTCAATATTTGCTGGGTAGACAAAATGGGAGTTTGTAGAAGTTAAAATATGTCATTTGCTGGCTGAAGGATTATGAGCAAGTTATTTAAACATTTTCTAAAATGTAATGACCTTGTCAGTAATACAAAAATGTTGGAGTCAAAGGTCTCCTTCTAGTCTAACACTCTCAAAAAAAAAAAAATCCCATTTTGTTAATTCCCATATACCTTTTTATCACTATTCAACTTTTGTTCAGCATTTAGTGGTGATTGGTGACTAGCACACAGTAAATATTCAATGCGTGCTTTCTGAATGAATTATTTGGAGATTCTTAAGTACAAAAAAGCTTCTTTCAAGAATTTTAAGTAGTTTTGGGATCTTAATAGAGTGAATCTCTATTCAGCGTGAAATCTTTGCCACTTTGCCTTTTTGTCCTTTATTTTTCATGTGTTTAAAAAATATGAAAGTCACTCGAACTCTTTGGGATTCTGTTTCTCATCTGTAAATACAAAAATTGAGCTTTTAAAACTGTTTCTATTTCTGCAAACCAATGGCATTAATTACTGGAAAAATTATGCACATCTCGCATAGCAGTATTTCAAATTAAATTCCACTTAGTTCCTTAACTTCTTGTATAAGTTGCAAAGGTACTTTTAATAAAATTCACAAAATAATGCATTTAAGTAAAATTTGTCTAAATATTTAATCACATTATCTTTGTAATAAGTATAAATTTAATGAACTATAAAAATAAGAGCCACCATTCAGTGAGCCTTTTACTAAGTTTCAAGCCTTAATGTGTTGCTGTTTTACTCAGGAAATCCAAGGCCATCAGGATTAACTCTCCTATTCAAGGTCACCTATATGATAAACGGTGTAGTCAGGCTTTTCACTAGAAAGCTGGGCTTCAGGGCCGTGTAGCTCACCACCACTCCATTGTATGGCACTGTGTGCCACTTCCCAGATGGAAAAAACAAAAGCTCTGAACATTATTTTCTGAGTTAGGTAATAGATCAGTGGTATTTTCTTGGTAACCTTGAACAATAGCTTGAACTCTGAACTTCTACAGTCTCTACTGATCCTAGAAACTCTGCTGAAGTGCAAATCCAGTTGCCATTTGGGGGACATTCCGAACAAGGAATAGAGATAATTCAGTAACCAGACATAACTATTTACCTTAGTTTCTGTGAAGAAAGAATCTTTCCTAAGTAGCCAGCTTGCTTTTTGACTACCAGAGCTATTCATTTAGTCTGAGTATTTGTTCTAAATTATCCTTCTTTGGAAATATAAGAATGTAGCTGGCAAATTATTAATTTGACTTATTAATCAGGAGTCTCGTTTCAATAGGTACAAAATTTTCCAAACACTGTTAAGTTCCACATTTATTTGCTACTCAAGAAGCACAATTTCTGCTGAGAAGTTTGAGGAAAATAGTTCAATACTTCTATATTTGTGAATCTCCTAGGAAATATGCACCTAATTTTTATAATTTTTCAGGTATGACCTCCCTTCACAGTGTACATGTATAAAATAGAGTGACTCAATTATATTTGTGCCTTTAAGTCATTGTATGGTTTGGTATAAACTAATCTGCAGATATTAGCATGAAAATACCAATTTTTTGAATGAAACAAAACAGTTCTATTTTTGCCTCTTTTCTACTCTCCCCTCAAAGAATGATTGAATTGTATGATATTAACCATTTGGTTCTTATTAATATGTGTGGTAATAGAATACTGAATACATTGTGTTGAATTTGGAGTATAAAGTCTTGACATGTGCTGAATGGAATAGATAGTTCAATAGTAAAACAAAACATTTTTTAAAGCATCTGAGTAAAGAAAACAAAACAAAACCGGTTCCATTACACTCATTTTCCTCCCTAGAACATTATATCCCAAAGGTCCTACATAGAAAATAATTCCTTGGGCTTTTAATAGGTATTACTCCAAAAGATTTGAGAGACCAGGTACGTAAGGTTGAACAGATTTTACTCTCACAGAATTTCTTACCATCTTTAACATCTAACTTATTTAATTAAATGCTTTCCAAATCTAATTTGGACATTATCAAACATTTCATGGGTATAATGTTTTGTGGAACCCCAATAATATTTAGATTAGTAGTCTTCAGGAGAAGCTGGAAATTAGAATCATTTAGTGAGTTTGTGAAGAAGATCTGTGCCAGAAGGAATCAAATCTGAGTCTTTGAAGGATGGGAAGCTATAGTAGACAGAGTAACAGCCCCCCAAAGATGTTTTCTTTGTAATTCCCAGAATTTGTCCCATGACAAAGGAGAATTAAGGTAACAGATGGAATTAATTTTGTTAACAGGCTGACCGTAGTGTTTTCTGGAATATCCAGGTGGTCCCAATGTATTCACGGGGTCCTTAAATGTGATAGAGGGAACGAAGTAGCTGAGTCAATGTGAGAGTGAAGTAGTGTGAAGAAGATGCTCTTGGCTGCTACGGGCTTTCAAGTCAGAGCAAGGGGCTCCAGGCCAAGGAATCCAGGCAGACTTTGGAAGCCAGAAAAAACGAACAAGAAAGTAGATTATCCCCTAGAGCCTGGAGGAAGAACCCAGCTCCATCGACACCATGAGGTTTATCCAGTGAGAATCATTTTGAACTTCTCATCTCCAAAACAGTAAGTTAATAAATTTCTGTTGTTTTGAGTCACTAAATTGGTAGTAATTTGTTACAACAGCCTGAATACAAGGTCCAAGCCTTGGTAATTTTTAAAAATATAATTTATTGTCAAATTGGTTTCTAAACAGCACACAGTGCTCTTCCCAACAAGTGCCCTCCTCAATGCCCATCACCCACTTTCCACTCTTCCCCACCCCCATCCACCCTCAGTTTGTTCTCAGTATTTAAGAATCTCTTACTTCCTCTCTGTAACTTTTTTCCCCCTTCCCCCGACCCCCATGGTCTTCTGTTAAATTTCTCAAGAGCCACATATGAGTGAGAACATGATACCTGTCTTTTTCTGCCTGATTTATTCATGTAGCCTAACACTCTGCAGTTCCATCTACATTGCTGCAAATGGCAAGATTTCATTCTTTGTCATTGCCAAGTAGTATTCCATTGAATATATAAACCACGTCTTCTTTATCCAGTCATCAGTTGATGTCAGGTGATTGATATTTAGGCTCTTTCCTTGATTTGGCTATTGTTGAAACTGCTGCTATAAACATTGGGGTACATGTGCCACTCTGCATCAGCACTCTTGTATCCCTTAGGTAAACTCCTGGCAGTACTATTGCTGGGTCATAGGGGAGTTCTGTTGTTAGTTTTTTGAGGAACCCCCACACCGTGTTCCAGAGAGGCTGCACTAGTTTGCACTTCCCCCAACAGTGTTAGAGGGTTCTTGTTTCTCCACATCTTCACCGGCATCTATAGTCTCCTGATTTATTCATTTAGCCACTCTGACTGGCATCAGGTGGTCTCAGTGTGGTTAGCCTTGGTAATTTTTAAGAGCTACCAGGTGATCCTAATTTGCAGCCAGTTTGAGTGTCACAGATTTAGAGGCATGTCGGCTCACTGGAATCAACTGGAAAATTATTTATTAAACACTAATACCTGGTACCCACCACCAGGGTTGCAAATTCACATTCAAAATATTAACTTGCTCAATCTTTATAACAACTTCATAATATTAGAATCTTTACTATCAGAAGCCCAGATTTTTTTTTTAAAGGAAGTTGTCTAATGTTACCTGATTACTAAGGGGCAGACTTCAAAGTCACACAGGCTGGCCCCCATAACCTCTTTTATATTTAACTCTAGTGTAGAGCCTGAGTAGTTGTATTTTTTAAAGTTTATTTTGAGAGAGCGAGAGTGTATGTGAGCATGAGAGCTAGGGAGAGATAGCTAGGGAGGTACAGAGAGATAAGGACTGAGACAATCCCAAGTAGACCCGATGCTGTCAGCACAGAGCCCGATATAGGGCTCCATCTCACAAACCATGAGATCATGACCTGAGCTGAAATTAGGAGTCAGGGCCTTAACTGAGCCACCCAGGCACCAGTGGGTAGTCCTATTTTAAATATTATCATTAGAATCCTTGACTATTTTGTGAGGTCGTTTTTAACAGAAAAGGTTGAAAGTTAAAGGTGTCAGTGAGAATGAAAACATGGCTGGCTAAGAATTAAAAAAAATACATAAAATCCTTCATTGCTTAAGAATGAAATCTGAGGGGTTTGCAGGTTATAAATGTTACTAAATGCACCATTGTTGAGTGTTATTGAGAGAATTACTCTATTGGAGTAGAGTTCATCTTAATAACTAAGATTCAGTTTTGTTCTGTATATCCTCATTAATGAGAGTAAGTGTATGTTTATACTTTCATTATGCTATAAAAATGTAATGTTAATAATAGGAAATAACATAAATTGATTATTTAATAGGCAGGCCATAGGTTTTGATTATTTAATAGGCAGGCCATAGGTTTTGAGAACAATTGAAAAGCTGCATTACAGTCTATACCTATATTATGTGCCAAATGGAAACTGTGTCTGTTTGCATGTCATATGTTTTCAATTTATTGAAAAATCAATGGCCATTCAAAACAAACTGAAATGTCAACATACTTTGACATTTGGGTGACATACTTAGGAAAAGGACAAAGACACCATAACAAAGCTGTAAAATCCAGTGGAAGATTTATTTCTAATGTATTCAGATTTAATGAGTTGGAAAGGCAATGATAAAGAGCAAAACCAATTGCCTTGTGATCAGGTGGTTGCCATGTCTGTTCATTCACATTAAAGACTATAATACTAGTATATGTTCAGTCTTGGAAATTTCTGCTATTCCTCTGAGGGCTGTAATGAAAAGAGCCCTGAACTAAAGACAAAATACTAGCTAGTAGTGTAACTCTGAATATAAACCATAAAACCACAGCAATTACTCCTGTTCTATAAAAGGAGATTTGCACCTGCTTTTTCCCACCTCAAAGGATTGTTAAAAGTCAAATGACAATGCATGGGAAAGCACTTTGAGAATAGCAAAGCACTATGTAAATATTCCATGCAACAAGCCATAGTCAATCTTGGCTGCAGACGTTCTCTATCCCTGCATCACAAATGACTCCAAAACTTTATGGCTTAAAACAACAGTTATCTCTTAGTTTCTTAGGTCAGAAATCTGTACATGGCTCAATGAAATCTCCTCTTTCATAGTCTCTCACAGGCTGTAGGCCAGATGCGTGTTGTGGCTATAAGCATCTCAAAGTTCAACTAGAGAAACATGTTCTTCTAAGCTCACTCATATCCTTATTGGCAGGATTCAGTTCCTCATGAGTTATTGCCCTGAGGGTCTTAGTTTCTCACTTTGTTGGCTGAAGCCTTCCCTCAATTCTTAGGCAAACGGGCCTCTCCAATATGGTACCTTTTTTCTCAGAGTTTGCTAGCCAAGAAAGCAATAGGAAAAATAGAGCAAGCTGGAAGTGAAAGCCTCTTGTAACCTAACTGTGAAAATGACATCCATCACATCTGTCATATTCTATTCATTAAAAGCTAATGTTGAGGTCCATCTCCTACTCAAAGGGAGGTGACAACATGATGGTGCAAATTTTAAGAAGTGGGGATCATTGCGGTTCCTCTACTTTTCACATGGATTATCTTCTATTACCTAAACATATCCTGGGCTTGGTAGGATTCGAGTTACCATTGAGGATTTCATTCTTTAAAATTTAGCTCAAATGCAGTTCACCTTTTGTGGTATAACTCCATTATGATCTCTTTTGGTACATTCCCTTGAGTTTGTCTGTTTGATGGGACCTTTGCAATGTCTAAATTCCCAAAACATTTGGCAAATTTCTGCTTAACTTACATACCATTTCCTGCTTTTTGTAATCATGGTCCTAGCTTTCAGATTAACCATTTATAAGGACCCTGAAGGCAGGAATTAGATCTTACACCTGTTCGTGTTCTCTCAGGGAGCCAAGGACAGTAAAAATTTAAAAATGGGCATTCTGTACATACTTACTGAATTTTTTTAATGCAAAGGTTATATATCATCAGTTTATATGTCTTTTTACTAAAGGGCTTATTTGAAGCTACCAAGAATCAATAATGACATTTCTGAAATCCTTTGATTTCAGGGATTCCTGCTAGTTTTTTTCCCCCCAAAGGATGTCTGTGGTCTGCTCTTATAATGCCTTGATTCATTGAGAGCATGAACCTGCAGAAAATAATGGAACCATCTGACCTCAACAGTAAGGTCCCAGATTTTCTAGTATCTCTCCACGATATGCACACAGTTTTGTTCCACACATTCTTCAGTGGCTAAAAATTTCTAGTTATTGAAATGTTCTAGAGCAGGCTTAATTTTAAGGCAGTATTTTCCTTGAGTATGAAGTTTTAATGAGAAATCTTTACTGTATGGGTGATTATTTTTTAGTGCTACCCTGTTTGTGTGTAAATGGAGCTATATTGAAGTGACGTCACTTAGATAATAATGCGGATAAAAGACCATCTGGGGATGTCTGAAGTTAAATGGGCACAGTAGAATCAGAGCCAACATTTCTACTTTGTTGGGGGTATTGATGAAGTGTAGCTCAACATACATGATTCTGTAATCTTAGAAGCTAATGGGAGATTAATTCCTTTCAATTTAAAAGATTTCAAAGGTTTCACTGGCCTCTACTCAGGAACATTTACATGGCTCAATAATCTGTGGAAAGTGTCCCACAGGGGTTTTGGGTCAGAGAATCTACGTTTAGTTCTCTTTACTAAAGTAAATCTAAAGAAGGGTTGGAGAGAGCATATTTAAGGACAGCTGACTATCAGGTTCTTTACAGAGTACTTCTCCAACCTCTCTCACCCCCTACATGCTCCTCATCATTACCATTTGACCTGGGGAGAATTTCAGAAAGTCTGGACTGAATTTGGCTTCTCCTCAAGACTTCCCCTCCCATTAACAGTCTCTGTGTAGGAAACAGCCAATAGTCAAAGTTAATTTTTGGCTAAGCAAATGGGACTTAATCCATTTGTTCAGTGGTCCATGTATTCGGAAACATCATGGGGTTTGATTCAGTGTGCTGAATGCCAAGTCCTAGGAAGCAGTTAGCTTTCCTATGATATTTCACTGCATTTTGAGAGAGGAAAAATAGGGAACTGATTGAAAAATAAAATTGGGCACAATCTGAGGAAATGGAGTTTTAGTCCAGGCCACACTGATGGCTTCATTTTGTCATTAGTTATTGTTCTATTCATTTGACAAAAAGTGAGCTTTACGCACCTGAGTGAGTGTAGAACCATTTCACACAATGGTATCAAAAAGTACCAGCTCTTCTGGACCATCTCTTCACTAGGTAAAGGGATAATGAGCACATAATCAAGTAGACCTACATTATGCCAGATGAAAAATGCTTTTGAAAAAAAATAAAGCTTGTAAAGCAACAGAAAGTAACAGGTGTGTGCAATCACAGAATAGCATAGGAGCACTGACCTGAAGGAAGAGAGAGTTTATGTGAGACTTTGGGAAGTGGCAAGTTCTGAAAGAAACAGGAAACACATAGACATGAAGGAGGAGAGTTTTGTGTGTGTGTCAATACCATTAAGAAAGCTCAAATGGAGATATGGGGAAGAGTAAGAAATGACATCTGACAGATAAGATTGGGATCCATATCCTATTGGGACAAGCAGGCTCCTGTAAAAACTGAATTGGATTCCAAATAGGAAAGAAAGCCATTAGAGGGTTTCAAGAAAAGAGGTAATTTGTCTTCTGTTTTAAAAGGATCAATCTGTGGATGCCTGGGTGGATCAGTTGGTTGAGCATCCAACTCTTGATTTTGGCTCACAACATGAACTTAAAAACTGAGAGATTGAGCCTTGTGTTGGGCTGTATGCTGACAGCATGGAAACTGCTTAGGATGTTCTCTTACTTTTTTTTCTCTGTCCCTTCCCTGGGCTTGTGTATGCTAGCTCTCAAAAATAAACATTAAAAAGGATCAATCAGCCTGCTGTTGGGAGAGTAGACTCTAGGAGAACAGGTTTGAAAGAACACAAGAGACACTAGCAAAAATACAGTTCTAATAAGAGTAAATATTGGACCAACATAATAGCAATTAGGATTGAAGAAAGATTATTGATTGTGTTCATGGTGTCAACCAATAAGATTTGCTGGTGGAGTGGACATAGGATGTGGGAGAAAGGGAGGTTTAAAGGAGAACCTCAATACCAAAACTGGAAGGATGAAAATGAAAATTCCATAGATAGTAAGACCATGAGATGAACAGGCTGTGGGGATGATAGGAGGCTCAGTTTTACATGTTGTAATTATGAGATGTGTTATTAAATTAAGTAGAGCTGTTAAATTCATAGTTGAATGAATCTATCAATTCCAGACTAAAGGAAATAAAAGTAGGCATCCTCAGCATTTAGATAGCATTAAGGAACTGGTTGAAATAATTGAAGACATAAGTATATAAATGAAAAAGAAGTTCAAGGACTAAGCTCTGGGGCATGCTAACATTTATGGATAAGGCACCATGGAGGGCCCAATGAGATAGGGTCAATGAGACTGTGTGTAAAAGAATTTGGAAGATTTATTGAAACCCTATTATATAGTAGGTCCTGTGATTCAGTGATGAATAAAATAGTTTGTGCCTTGAGGATTTCACATTTAACTGGTGCTTTAATAGTTATTTATAGAGAGTTCTGTAGAATGTGCTCTGGGCTCTGGAAAGACAAAGGCTGCTATCTCTGCCTTTGGACACCAAAAGTGCTTCAGAACAGAAGTGATGTTTGAAAGCCAGTGTTGAGTTGATCATGTAGACCTGGGAATGAGGGGCATTCTAGGAGCAGGGAACGGCATGTTTGAAGGCACAGGATTGGAAGAAATATGTCGTCAAGAAATCAGGGAGGCAGTAGCCTTAGGAATAAAGGCATATGGTAGAGTGGCAGTGAACTGGCCTCTGGCACCTCGTGACTGTGTCATTTGGAGCATCTTAATTGCCTTCTATGCCAATTGGGTTCCTTATTTATAAATCATGGTTCCTCCCATAATTCTTGTGAGGATTGGAGTGGGTATCTTCGGTATTGGCCTCTATGATTTCGGTATAGGAGCTGCACAGTCCAGGGTAGTTTTGCTGACCTTCTTGTTACCACATCAACCAAGTGCTGGGGAAGTGGCCTTGAGAGTCAAGACTGAAGGAGTTGCCTATGTGTCTTTTTCATTGGGGAGAATGTGAAATACTGAAATCAGGAGTGTTAGGATCAGACCTTTGCTTGTATGAAACACCTATCATAATTACAAAGGAAGAATTAGAAGAAGAAAGAAGAACTAATGAGGCAAGGAAGTGGGGAGATAGAGGCACAGCCCAGGAAGATGGAGATAATGCAAAAGGTGGGGAAGGAAGGAAGGAAAGGAAAAAAGGAAGAAAAAAAAATGGATGGCCCATGTAAGCATTTAACCATTAGATTAAGTACCTTCCTAGGTACACGACCAATTACTCCTTACATTCCATGAAAGGGTTTCAAGACAACCACTTTACATCTAAGGAAACAGCATCTCAGAGAGACTGCATAATTGTCCCAAGTTTTCCCAGGTAGGAACCAGGGTGAAGGCTTGGAATGCAGGGATCTCCAGAAAAGCCAGGATTCAACAGCAGGCTTGTCTGACTGTGAACAAGGGGCAGGGACACAGGATGGCTGTTCGCCATCAGTGAGAGCCCCAGGAGGGCCTGCAGAGTGGGTTTCACAGGAAAAGGGGTGAATTGTTATGGCTGAGAGACACCCAGGTCATTTCAGCTGAGGCATTGCCCGAGTAAAGGGTGTTCTAGCTTGCATGGACTAGATACATGATGATGAGAGAAGTGGCAATGGGCTAAGATTAAACTATTCTTAAGGCTTCAGCTGACTTCTTGTCAAGGCTTGGATCACCTGAGCTTTTTGCTTATTTGCTCTGTCAGTTCTGGTCTCTGGATCCCTGGCATTTTGATGATCATAAAATACAGATTGTTTTTCTCTTTAATTTACTTAAAACTTAAAACTCTGGAGCCCCTTGAGTTTATTTAGAACTTAGAAATTTCTGCCTTAGTTCTAAAAATGCAAGCTCCCTCCTCCACCCACATGCACAAATAGAAGCCACACTCAAAGGTAGTCCTCTACTGGAAAAGAGGGCACGGAAATTTAAATCCTGGGGATTAGTAGGATGCAGGGAAGATAAGGTTTTAGCAATAAAGTGATTAATTAAAAAGGCAATTTAAAGTTTTTGATTGAAGCTGGGAATTTTGATAGAAAGCTGAATGTTTAATGCTCAGACCTCTCTCCTGAGTTCCAACCTAAATCTCTTTCCCCGGGGTGACTCCCTGGGCAAATTGTCCCCAGGGAG
Source organism: Suricata suricatta (assembly GCF_006229205.1). Lineage (NCBI taxonomy): Eukaryota > Metazoa > Chordata > Mammalia > Carnivora > Herpestidae > Suricata > Suricata suricatta. The sequence goes on along the minus strand of NC_043701.1, from coordinate 73,392,688 downwards.
CTGACGTGTCTCAGTGGCATTACAGTCAACATGTCCCAAATTAAATGAAGTGTAAATTTTTAAGATTGTACTCTACTATCTACACAGCTAAGTCTTGGGGCACCTGGGTGACTCAGTCAGTTAAGTGCCTGACTTCTGCTCAGGTCGTGATCTCACGGTTGATTTGTTCGAGCTCCGCATCGACCTCTGTGCTGACAGCTCAGAGACAGGCCTGCTTCATATTCTGTGTCTCCCTTTCTCTTTGCCTCTCTGCTGCTTTCTCCCCCCCCCCCCTCAAAAATAAAAACATTGAAAAATATCGTTCCTGCCTCCACCATTTCCTTTAACTTCTTCATTCTCCACATCCAATCAGCTGTGCGATCCAGGCTCCGGTTATTCGTGTATCTCCCTTTGCTAGCCTACTGAGACCAGGATAAACCTGTGTCCTCACCCTCCACCTTAAGAGTGCTTGTCACATGGAGGGACAATGAGTGACAGTGAGAGACTCCATGGGGTATGTGTGGTAGACCCACACATGTATCCTTGGTCTTTCCTGGGAAGAGATGTCACTGTTTGAACATGAATAGGACTCTTGTAAATCTACTTTGTTCTTTCTGTGAGCTTCTCTTTGGAAAGAAGTTATTGTAATCTTTAAGGTGAACTAGGGGGGAAAAAAAATCAAAGAACACTTTTATATGCTTTGCTAGCTCTTATAGGCCATACAGTTTTTGAGCTACAAAGTGATTTATGTGCACAGTGACCTGGTAAAACAGTGTATTTGGCTCTCTTCATGTTTAATTGATGATTATTATCATTAATAATATTTGCTCTAGACCCACCAGAGTGGCTAGAAATAGATTTTTGTCTGGGATCCCCTTACTTCAAGGGAGGTAAATGGCCTTTTGGAAATAGAGCAAAAAAATTTTCCCCCATAGTGTGAGGAGAAAATCGGTCAAATACCTAATGCACGAGTTCTTTGTTTAGATGGTATAAAGTATTGGTCCATTAAGCAAACTGATTGGATGTTCAGAAAAGGAAATTGAGAGCAAGAGGGAGGTTTGTCCTTTGGGGTTTGGAAAGAAAAGTAGTCTTTCACACACAGTTGTGATTTTTGGGCATGGAATACCTGAGGAGGGAGGGGAAAATCCTTCTGGAATTTTGTTAATGGGTTATTGAATCATTGAAATATCACTGGAGTGATACATTTTTTTAAAAGAATTTTAAATGTTTTTTAATTTTTATTTATTTAAAAACAATTTTTAATGTTTTTTATTTATTTTTGAGAGACAGAGAGACAGTGAGAGCAGGGGAGGGTCAGAGAGGGAGATACAGATTCTGAAGCAGGCTCCAGGCTCTGAGCTAGCTATCAGCACAGAGCCTGACGTGGGGCTTGAACCCACAAACTGAGATTATGACCCAAGCCAAAGCTGGACACTCAACCGACTGAGCCACCCAGGTGCTCCTGTTTTTTTTTTATTTTTCAGAGAGCGAGCAAGTGGAGGAGGGGCAGAGAGAGAGGGAACACAGAATTTGAAGCAGGATCCCATTTCTGAGCTGTATGCACAGAGCCTGATTCAGGGGTCAGACTCAGGATTCTCGAGATCATGACCCGAAGTCAGACATTTAACTGACTGAGCCACCCAGGTGCCCCTGTATATTTATTTTTTTTAAAGTTTTATTTATCTTAGAGCGTGCGTGAGAGAGCACCTATGTGCAAGTGGGGGAGGGGCAGAGAGAGGGAGACAGAATCCAAAGCAGGCTTCAGGCTCTGAGCTGTCAGCACAGAGCCCAACACAGGGCTGGAACTCGGGAGCTATGAGATCATGACCTGAGCGGAAATCAGACCGACTGAGCCACCCAGGGAACTCACAGCAGCTTTATTTTTAATTGCCAAAACTTGGAACAACCATGATGTCCTTTCGTAGGGGAATGGATACATAAACTGTGGTCCATCCAGTAATGGAATAGTATTTGATTCTGAAGAGGAGCTCAAACACACGAACTGTGAGATTATGACCTGAGCTGAAGTCAGACCCTTAACCAATTCAGCCACCCAGGTGTGACCATCTTGAAAACTATCTGGGTCCCTGAGGAACCTGTTGAGAAGCATAGTTCAGGGCTGTGGGAAAGGTTCCGTGGTGTGATCTGGAGCTTCTGGGAGAAGGCAGATCAGCTGTCACCTAATGGTACCTCAAACCTGAGCAAAGCCCATGGACTCCCGTGACCAGTATCAAGGAGCCTGGATGGGAGTGGGGACAGGGCTTCATTATACTGAATTTTGTAAACTTAAAATGTTATAGTCTGACCAATAGTGGGGAGTGGAATTTGTAAATGAATTGATACTGGTTTTGTCAGCTCTGATGATTGGCAGCTAGAAACTATTTTTGATTTGGCTGAAAATAATAAAGAAATGGGAGGTACTAACAGGCTGAATGTTGTAGAGCAATTAATACTTAAACACTAAAGTTCATAGTGATCAATAGCTCAGGTAAAATCTGATGTCTGGAAAAATGAATGACTCAGTTTAAATGTGATAGGGTATTTAAAGACCTGAGCACTTAAGAGTGTGATAGCACTAATTTGTTTTACAACCCGAACAGTCGTGAAGTCAAGTTTTTGAGGCTGGAAAACAACCCTCAATATTGTCCAGATACCATGCTGAATTCTCGGCAGGTTTACTTCATTGTGAATTTACATAAATCAGCATCTTCAGTAGAGATGAATTGATTATCTTCCTTGATGCTCATGGCTGGGAATTCCAAGTGATAATTTGTTAAGTTGCTCCTTTTCACAAGAATACAATAGAAAAATAATGATGTCTTTTGTCTCCTCCTGTAGATGAGGTCTTTGTCAGTTTCATTACACAAAAGGTTAAGGACTACCTATTAAGTGCATTCAGCAGGTGTGGCTGTGGGCTTAATGTAAAGAACATTGAACTTGAGTTAATAGTACATGGTTTTGTAATCTGGGCTCAGATACTTACCAGATGAGTGTTGGGAATGACATCAAAAAGATGCTACTGCCAGTTGACCAGTCAGTAGGAACAGGGTGTTTGGAGGCTCCTGATCCCCTATCCTGTCCTTAGAATGTGGGTTCCAACTGTTTTCTGACTCCCAGAAGATGCTCCAAAAACAAAGCCTTTAGAAGCTGATGGAATGTTGAGAACAAGTACATTGTGTACATGACTGAAACCAGTTAAGGCCTCTTTATCTATGAACTTTAAAGAGCTGCAGGAAGGGGCAGGGATTCATTCCTCTTGCTCCAGCCCAAGACCAGCCTCAGGGGTAAGTTCTCTGGTTTACTAAAGCTGCCACCTACCGACCTGCTAGGGCTGCCTCTTTCTCCCATCTATCCCTGCCCTCCACGTACCAGGGGCCAATTTCAGACTATACCCAGGAGTCACCCAAGAGGGCGGTGAACTACCACCATCAGAGAGCCATTTAACTTCATTTTCTATATTTATGTGAGAACATGAATACCTATCTCAATATAATAGGAGAAACAAGATAAAATTGGGGAAAGCTTTGTAACCGTCTAAGGCTCTTTTATATGCAAGACTTTATGTTTGGTTTTCAAAGAGTGATTTTTGCCTACTATTTGATCAGTCTTATAAAATGAGGCAAAATGATTGCCCTATAAGCCCCTCCATATTCTCTAGGACCTACCAGGAAAAAAAAAAATTAAAAACTTAAGGAAACAGTATCTGTGAGAACAGTTTATTCAGGAGACAAAGTTTCTTCAACAAAAATATGTTAAAGTTTTACCCATTGCATATAGAATCTATAATGGTAACCTAGAGAAAATACATAATGGTTATAAGTGGAGATATTAACAAGTAAATAACTTGATAAAAAGGATTACCAAGACCTAAAAGAATAGGTTATTTTTAGCACTTCATAAGGTTAGGGACCTTCCCTTGCTTCTATTTTCTCAAAATAGTGAGCATTGGATAATTTTCATTTAATTAAATGAACTTAAAATTTTCAACTTAATTTTCAGAACCAGTACCTTAAACATTACCTTTAGCATGATTGAGCATCCCCTGGAAGCCTTGCTAAAGTGGTTCCTGGGATCTACTCTCAGAATTCCTGTTGGAGTAGGTCTGGGTGAAGTCTGATAATTTGCATTTCTCAGAAGCTTCTGGTGATACGGGCATCACTGTTCTGAGGACCACACCTTGAGAACCAATCCTTTGCCAAAAGCAGTTTTATTACCTGGTCTCAACCGACATGGGTAGGAATCACCCAGAGAGCTTTTAAATTAGGTTCCAGGCCTTACCCTCAGACTTAGTATTTCTGCAGGTCTAGAATGCTACCAACGCATCAGTGTGTTCTTAAAAGCCCCTAGGACTTGATAATAATACAGGTTTGGAAACTGGTTCTTCATATAGAGCCAAAGGCTCGTTGGTTTTATGATGGCACTTGAGATTTTCCTGGGTTGAAAATTCAGAATGAATCCAGCAACAAAAAAACAAACACTTTTTTGGATTAAGGAGAGAACAAGAAATCTAGTTTTATTTAAGGAAATGATGGTTTGATTTCAATTAATCTAAGATGATTTTGCATTTATACTTCATATAAATTCCTTTCTAAAGGAGAGATGGACTCCTGGAAAGCACATGGAAGCCAGTGCGCAAAGATTTCACCTGTATGTTGTGACCTACGTGGTACTTTATAATACTGTGTTCTTTACGTCTTTTAAAACTTCGTAAACTTATCACAGAAGGTATTTTCTTTATTCTAAATTTATCAAAGTTATCTGCCAAACAGTCATCCAAGACATGAGAAATAAGGCAGGTGAACTCTGATATAAGAACATTTTCATGATTGAGTGGACTCTGTTACCTGCAAAAAAGTGCCACGCTTAATGATTTTTCAGGGCCCTTTAAGCCCGTGCACTTCATATCTGTCCGTGTCACATGACCCACCTACATGCAAAAGTGATTTGGGTGCACAACCAATAATTTCACAAACTCCACATGGCCGCCTCTAGCTTCCAACTTGATCTTCAATATATTAGCTGTAGACTCAGAAGATCATGAAAGGGAAAAAAAAAAAAAAACCAAGCTGACTCTTCCATAACTATTTCAGTTATGTAATCTGGAAATGCCTAAATGGTGTTGAGCAGTACAGCAGGCAGGTGTGGCTTGAAGATAGGCCAGGACAAGCTATATAAAGGAAAAAGTGGTGTTTTTAGATCATGACTCCTCTAAGCACCATGAAAATGTGTATTTGAGATAAAAGGTTTTGCCCAAATTGAAGATGAGTCCAGGGAATTTTATTATCCAAATAAAGGATATATGTACCTTTGAGTTTGATTTTTTTTTTTCACTTCAGTCTTTCAATATGGAATGATTCTCACAGCTGTTTCAGATTTCCTTGCACTGTCTATCTTAAAGATTTCCAGCATTATTAAAGATGGCATATATTTGACATGTCATTTATCTTAAAATTTTTATGTTTATTTTGAGAGAGAGAGAGAGAGAGAGAGAGAGAGAGAGATGGACAGAATGGAGCAGGGGAGGGGAAGAGAGAGAGAGGGAGACACAGTACGGAAGCAGGCTCCAGGCTCTGAGCTGTCAGTACAAAGCCCCGTGTGGGGCTCAAACTCAAAAACCCTGAGATCATGACCTGAGCTGGAGTAGAACGTTCAACCAACTGAGCCACCCAGCCACCCCACATGCATGTCCTTTAAAGCATGTGGAAAGGCAGAGAAATCTGGTTTATGAAGCCTTAGGAGACCATGCGTGAAAAATAATTTCTTTTTAAAAATGTTTGCTTTCTTTTTATTTAACAATACTTGTTTTAAATTGGGAATTAAATCCTCTTTCCAAAAGGGTCACGTACATCAATACCTATATCATATATTTATGGCCAGAGGCACAGTATTTTAACAATTCAAAGACAAAAAGGTAAACTTTTGTTTTTAAAGAATTTACCTTCTAGAAGGTAAGGCAGGCATGCAAAACACAGATGGGATCATTTAGATGATAAAATGACATGGGAAAAACTAACTAGAGTCAGGCTTCATGGAGACATAATTCCCAAGTTCAAAAACAAGCGTTCAGTGTAGCCCAGATGAGTAAGGGAATTATGCACCCGGAGAAGATGTTTCTGAGAGAATCCAATACGTTTGGGTAAGAGCAAGTTACTCTTCAGGGAGAGGGGTAAGTTGGTCGCTGGGCAGAGAGACGAGATTACAAAGGGCTTCATCTGTCCTGTACACAAAATAGAGGAGCATCTGTGTTTATCTCTTAAAACCTGGATAATTTGTTTATTACATGATAGAAAGTGCTTTGCCAAGTTTCTGCTGGCCTTTCCCAGCATCACGGTTTTCTTTGCAGATGTAGATGGAACACACACAAGTGTAAATGCTGCCAAGTCACGTGTGTGAAAGCAACCACTAGGTGGCAGAACTGTACTATATTCTGTGGCTAGGACCAAAACCCCCCCCCCCCCCCCCATGTCGTCTTCACCCCTTCATCCTACTTTATTCAAAGTCAAGTTGACTCCACACTGAGGCTAGGAGTCTAGGTGTGGCCAGAAGCCTTGTTGGGTCTTGAAGAGCAAATTCTAAGAGCTCTTTTGAGTGCAGCCACCAGACCTGGATTCCTTCACTCACCCTGTTAGGTAGCAGTTACTGGAAGAATAGAAATATATCTTAAATAATTTCTTAGATTACAAACATAATCAAGGCTCCTACATCAACCAGCACACACCATAATTCTCTTATAATTAGCTCATAAATAAACGTACCAATGTGTAAAAATAAAACAAAATGTCAGTCTAATTTCTTTTCCATAAAATTTTCCATAAATCCATCACCATTTGGTCCATCAGTGCCGTGGAAAACATGTGGTCTAATGTTATTTTATTAGCAAATTCTTGAAATTGATTTATTTCTCTAAGATAGCAACTGAATTGCCATTGTCTGTTTTTACTCAGACTCTCCGTAGATCTATTTAACTGCTTTTTGTTGTTTCTATGTTGAAGAATATAAACCAAAGTTAAATGAATTCTATAGTAATTTTAGATTTGCCAGTTGGGAATGGGGAAGTATTGAGAACAGATTGATACTGAATATTTCAATGTTTTCTCTTCAATAGAGTAAATACAGGTCTGTATTTAGGCAGCTCTTATCTTTAGACACTAATTAGTCATGGATAATTTGTATATTTGGACAATCTCTTAGTTAATGGTATATTGATTAACATCACTTATTAAATCCATTAATCACATCATCAGTTTGACTAATTGTTCCATGAACATACGATGATGAGTCGTGATCTTGCCAGGGATTTATATTAACTGACCAATGTGGAGGTCATTCGTACCCTGAAGATGTGGCTAATATTTGGTTGCTCCAAGTCCTACCCAAAACCGTTGTCTACATAAACTATAAAACTTTTTATAGGCATATCCAGCACAAAAAAAGAACTCAGGAGATGCTGACTGTCTTGCAGGGAGACAGGCATGAGATTTTCTAATAGTAAGGGTGAAGTAAACCTGGTAGTATTTAAAACTGAGCTTTTTCTTTTTTTACTCACAAATTCTGTTATAACATGCTACTTAGACTTGTAGGTTTGTGGGGACTTGTAGACTCTACCCAAAATTGGTTAATTTGTAGTAAATCTTTGTGATACACATGTGGGGACGTGCACACAGACACAAGTCCCACCCATTTCAAGTGTACTAATCCCACAATCTTTATGCCCAGCCAGAAGTAAGCCATGCAGACTTTGAAATTACACATTACTAAAAAGAACTGGAATGCATTGTCGACATCTAAAACTGTTTATGTTATAACCATATTTGTTCTGTTGCCTAGTATAGTAAATCCCTATTTTTCAGGGTATCATTATGTCTTGTTGGAAATACATAATTAAACAAAGCTTAGGTTCCTCTACCTTTGAGGAAGAAATAAGTAAAATTATAGATGTTTAGGGCAGCATATTCTCCTATCCAATAACTTTTTTTTTTTTTTTGCTTTTCCCTTCCATTTCATCTTTTTATCTTTTATTTTTTTTAGCTTTCTGCAATCAAAACCTTGAACTAAAAAAGTCTGTATCCCATGACTTTTTCCTGTTTACCAAGAATGGATGGAATATTCTGAAAACTTGATAAATTATCAGCAAGCAAAATAAGTATATAAAACTTAATTTGATGCTGTATAAAAAACAAAGCTTTTATGGCCTTGAAACAATATGACTTCCTGAATTCCGACTCTTTGATAGACTGGAATTGTAGTCACCTGAATAAAATTAAAGGTCAATGATCTTAATAATAATGTGTTTTTAGTTGACTATAGAATCTTCTTGTCATGTCATTATCATCCATGAAGCAACTTAAAGTAAACTTTGGTTATTTCAGACAAGATAGAAACCTATTGGTACCTATATCCATCTGACCTCAAACTCGAGCAAATGAAATGCAAAGTCCCTTATATTGGCCCTACTTCTAATTTTTCCACAGTGATTGGGGAGAAAAGAAAACTATATGCTATCTGTTTCTGCATCATAAAACATAGCCTATTTGTAGGTAATGTGAAGCTGCTTGGGTGGTAGAATTCTGAATGAAAAATCTTCAAATTTCAACTTGCTAAGTTGACTTAATTATTCTCCATCCAAGCATTCAGTGTGAGCATGTCCCAGTTGAATATCTTTCTACCTATAGACGAGGGCCTATATAAAGTATTTGGCACCATATTCCAATGCCACATTTCTCAGACACTTTGAAAACTGCTGTTCATGTAACCTTGGGGTTGATTTCTGGAAGTAGGATTGCTGACTAAAAAGGGTAAATGCCTACATAATTTGGCTAGATGTTGCCTCATCAAAGTACTTGAATAGCATCACTACATCCCTAGGAGCAGTACCTGAAAAAAATGATTTCACCCAACACTGCTAACAAAGTATATTATGAAAGTTTTCATATTTTCTAATCTGTAGGTGAGAAAGAAAGAACTATTTTAATTTGAATCCAGTTAGAATGAACCAGGTAGAACCTAAATGGTTAAGAGATGATTATATTTTCTTATAAGTAAGTGTCCATTCTTACACCTTGCCAATTTTTCTTCTGAATTTTTTGAAGCTCCTATGTTCTGGTGACATTAGTATTTTGTCTGTAATAGAAGTTGGACACATTTTCTTATGTCAATATGGTATTTAATTTCCTATATCACCGTTGTGGGAATATGTTTGCCAGAAAACACATTTTTTAGATTTTTATGTAGTTTTTGTGAAACCTCATGGTCTTTTTCCTTTGCAGCTGGATTTGCATCATAATTAGGGATGTTTTCCCAGCCATAGTTCTAAAGAAATTTATGCATGATTTTGTCTGATGTTGACATGGTTTCAGTTTTTACTATTTAAGTTCCTGAATTCTTTGGAACTTATCCTAGCAAGTGGTTTAATGAATGAGTCACCTTTACCTTTTATGACTATAATGATATTAATTACACTTAGGTTGTATAGTAAATTTACAGACCTTTTTGGATAAATTTCTGAGTTTCAGTGTTAGTGAGTTGTAATTGACAAAATAAGATGACATTTATAATATACAGTGTGATTACTTGGTATATGCATACATTGTGTGAGAAGCAATTCCCCCATCAAGTTTATTAAGACAACCATCCGCTCTCATATTTACCTTGTGTATTTATGTGTGCAGTATTTTTGTGCAAGTATTGTGAAGTTTTAAATATGGATTTACAATCCTTACTAATACCAATTGGAACTATTACTCTATTTTATTGAAGAGAATCAGGTTTTCCTGGATATTTCTTGTGATTGTCTTCCCGATGAACTTTATAAAAGACCTACATAGCTCCCGAAATTATATTTTCATTGGGATTTTAAATTAATTCAGGGAGAACAGATAACTTTACAATGTTGTGTCTCCTTTCCAAGATGATGGTATATTTTAAATTTATCTTCTCAATACAGTTTTATTTTAGAAAGATACGTACTTGATTTTTTTTTAATATTTTAACTTCTGTCAAGTATGTCCCACTTCACATCCTAGCTAGTCTTAAGACACAATGATATCCTTTAATGTAAATGTCTGCAGTTGGAGCTGTTAAACTCTAGTGGTTTGTTGTAGCTTTCCTAAACTTAAGTTACTGGAGAAATAAATTTGTCCTAGCAGTTTTCTCCTACAGGCTTTTTCATGTATTGGCGAATTTTGCATGGAGAACCTAGAGACCTGGGTTTCAGAACTGCGTCAGTAATTAAAATGAGAAGGAAAGGAAAACTTAGTGAAGGAAGCTGCTTACCCTCTATGCCTCCAAAAAAGAAATTTTGTCCTAGGAGATGCTGGGGTTGCATGTACCCTATAGGAATAGGCTCCATGGCATTTGAAATGGAATTCAGGTTAATCAAATCATGTGTTTTTCCCTATATATAACAAAAAAGTTTAGTTGTAGAAAATGCAGGGTTGGCTTGGTAGCCCTAGGGAGCTATCGGGGCTCAGGGTCCACCTAACTTTCTGCCTCACCAACCTGACTGTTGTTCTGACGCTTTGGTTCTCCTGTTTACCACTTCTGGTTGCAAGATGGCTTCTTGACTCTAGCAGTGTCTGAATTCAAAGGAAGAAGAAAGGAAAAAGCACAAGATAAAAATAATATTCAAATAGCATCAGTTTCTCAGTAAAATTACCCTATAAGCTCTCGCCCCAGCCATTTATGTTTCCATCTCTTGACCACAGCTGTGCCTGGTGGCCACTGCTTGCCACAAGGGGAGATGGAAAATGAAGTAGGATGTTTGTTTGTTTTCCAGCTGAGAGCAATGCCATGCCATACAGAACCAAGATCTGCTAGTAGAGAAGGCAGAAGATGGATCTCACAGTGGGCGCAGTGCTGTGACATATCTAAAGGCACTCCAAAAGGTAACAAAATCAAGTATTTACCTTATTTTTCCTTTCCCCACAATATGTGACTAATTTACAAAAGGTATTTCCTATAAAGAACCCAATTCGTTTAACTGCATTGATCTTCTAAATTTTTTTTATGTTTTTTATTTATTTTTGAGAGACAGAGAGAGACAGCATGAGCAGGGGAGGGCAAGAGAGAGAAAGGGAGATATGGAATCTGAAGCAGGCTCCAGGCTCTGAGCTAGCTGTCAGCACAGAGCCTGACATGGGGCTTGAACCCATGAACCGTGAGATCATGACCTGAGACGAAGCTGGACACTTGACCGTCTGAGCCACCCAGGCGTCCCTACATTGATCTTCTAAACTGTTAAAATTATTTTACGTTGATGAGCATTTTTAAAGGTTCAGAAGTCAGAGGACAGAGTAGTAACTGTGGGGACTGGAGGAATACCATGCACGCCAATGAAAGTGACGTGGAAGAAGCAAAAGCGTTCAGATAACAAATACAACAGCCTACATAGCTCTTCTTTGGTCACAAGTAATGCTGACTCATCTTTGTTAAAGAAATAACCAGACGATGTAAAATAGTTGTTAAAAGGCATATGAAAAATAACTTAGAAAATGCTTTGATAAAAGTACCAGCTGCTATCTACTTTTTGATACCCATTTAGTGAAACACAGTCTGTAAATCCTAATCTGATACTTAATGTGTGCAATTCAAGTAATTTTGATAAAGGTACACACTTGTGTAACAACCACCCATCAGGATACAGATCAGTCTGGGTGCCCCAGTGGCTTAGTTGGTTGAGTGTTGAACTCTTGGTTTCAGCTCATGAGCTCCTGGTTCATGGGCTTGAGCCCTGCACTAGGCTCTATGCTGGCAGTGCAGAACCGGCTTTGGATTAGCTCTCTCCCACTCTCGTGCTCTCTGGCTCTATCAAAAATAAATAAACATTTTAATAAAAGGATACAGATCAGTCCCATTACCTCCAAAGTGGGCTCATTTCCTGTCTCTCCCAACCAGGAAACTTTTGACATGCTCTGTTACTAAAGATGAGTTGGTATTTGCTACACTTTGATACAGAAGGAATAATTCAGTATATATTGTTTTGTATCTGGCTCTTTCAACTGAGTTTAATCATTTTGAGATGTATCCATGTTGTTTTACCAGCTGTTCAATCATTTTATATTGCTTAGTAATATTCCACTGAACAAAAATACTGTTCTTGGTTTTATCTACTGATTGATGGACGGATGTTAGTATTCACAGTTTTGAGTGATTACTATTAGGTTGCTATGAACATTCACAGATCTTTGGACATAGGCTTTCCTTTTTGGGTAAATATCTGAGTCTGATTAGTGGGTCACATGGTAAATGTAAATCACAGTTTATGATGCTGCCAATTCTCTATATTAGCAGGACAAATTTACCTTCCTCCAGCAAAGACTGAAGGTTCTAGCTGGATTACATTTTCACCAATGCAGTCTTGTAAGTCTTTAATATGCCAGCTGCCTAATGTTCAGTGGAATATTCTCAGTTACGAAAGCATCAAACTCACAGGTTGATTCTACTGGTCTGTGTTTCAAGTGTACATTTCTCTGGTTTCTGCCCAATTTTCTACCATGCTTCAGGATCTCTTCCCCATATATGAGGGATTTAAGCTGTTAGGGATTTGGGAAGATTGTATACTTAGATTGTCTTACTCATTTGTATTCTTGCCATGAGGGTATCTTTAAATTTCCAGCTGTTATACCAGCACTACTCGATTGGGTGAGGCTGAGTTTTTCCACACCTCCTTTCCTACCCTAGTAGCTTTGGTGGTTGGGGCCTCTCTTTTGGTCTTGTCCTTGTGTAATGGCTTGAACCTTTATACGTGGACCTGTTCTTTTCTGATCTTTTGTTCATCTTTCGTCCACTTGCAGTTCATTAGTTCTCTAGCTTGAGTCAAAATTATTGAAAATACATGCTAATAACTTTAAATGTACATTGGGTACACATTCCCAGAAAAGTCTCCATCATTAGGTTTGAAGCCAGTGATCAGAAGTTTGTTAACTGATAATGAATATAACTGAAAGAAAGTATTCATTGAAAAATCTAATCCAAGTTAAGGGCCATGAGGTTTAGAATAGAATCACAAGGGGCGCCTAGGAGGGCTAAGTTGGTTAAGCGTCCAACTTCAGCTCAGGTCATGATCTTGGAGTTTATTGGTTCAAGCCCCACATCAGGCTCTGTGCTAACAACTTGGAACCTGTAGCCTGGTTCAGATTCTGTCTCTCCCTCTCTTTCTTACCCTGCCATGCTCATGCCCTGTCTCTCTCTGTCTCTCAAAAATAAATAAACCAAAAGAATGAAATCACAAAGACAAAACTTGCTTTTTTTTTTATCTTGGGTCAGGATGGTCCATTGCAAAAGTTTAAAATGTATGCAAAATTTATCAATAGTCCTCCTTCTTCTATTTCTTGCAATGCTTTCTTTTTTCATTTTTCTTGTGCACCTAAGGGATGCTACTCTGTCACTGTGTGTCCTGATTCAACCCACAGTGAGCTGTGACTTGGCTCGTTGAGTTTTTCTTCCAAGTTATCTACATGTGTCTCTCCTGGAGTAAAACTCCAATTGTCCAGTGTAGTTCATTTCTGTTAAACATTCAGAGGCAAATTCCTTCACATCTCCTGAGGCATTTTCATTCTCAGAAATAGATGTTTCATTTCAAATATCTAACCAAAAACATTCAGATGAGGTAACAGAATATATTAAAATGTCTAGATAACATGGAAGAATGTATTTGGAGCAAAGGACAAACTTGTAATCAGTCTCTGGATGGGAGTCTTCACCAATGGTCCCGTTTCCTGGGATGTTGCTGGTTTTTTGCTTGTGGGGTTTTTTTTTTTTTTTGGTGTTTTTTGTTGTTGTTTTGTTTTGTTTTACCTATTTTAATTTTCAAATCTAGAGATTTATTAAATGCTCTATGTGTTTAATTTATGCAATGACTGATTTCAAGAAGCAGCCTATGGCATTGTGGGTGGATTTATGGGTGGTGCAGGAAGGAGCAGAAGTAGTGACAGACATTTTTATTTATTTATTTTTTGGGGCAATAGATGAACTGGCCTCTGGAACTTTCCTATAGTCTTTTCTGCTTTCCTCTACTTTGCAGGCTCTTGATAGATGAATTTTTCCTCACTGAAAATATGGGTTTTCCAACAACACTTTTTATTTGATCATGTCTCCTCATTTCTGGAGAGTCTCTTTGCCATGTGAGTTTGGTCCTTCAAAATCTTTCACTGGTACACTGTACAGTGGAACCACATAAGATAGAGCTGTATGTTCAACCATACCTACCATTGCTTTGTCTATAACATATCCTGAATTTGCTGTAATCACTGAGGCTTTGAAAACCTCTTCTAGATGATCATACTTTATCATTGTGACCCATTGTTAGTAAACCCATTTGCAATTGTTTTTCGTTTTTGGTTTTGGTTTCTTTTTTGTTTTTAAGTTAGATTTTCTTCTTTAACGTCTCATGGAAATTTTTCCTTCTGGGTGCTGAGAAATCATTTTGAATTCTCAAGCTGCCCTCAGTGCTCTAGCCTCTTCTTACCCTCATTGTTCACTTGATACCATTGGTGAACTCTGCATGCTTGGTCATTCAAGGATGGAACACCCAGGGAAACAAATGGCTCTCCTCTGAATAATGCTTTCTCATAAACCGAAGAAAACAAGGAATCCCTTCTTGCTACATGGGATGCAGCACAGGAACTTCCCATGTTTCTCAAGCACTTAGTGCATTACAAAGCAATTTCACCTATAAGAACATGTGTCAGGCACTCAGTGATACATGGAATGTACATTGTTTAATCATAGAGGTAAAGAGGAAGGCACTGTAACTATTCTTTGTGTACAATAGCAATCTAAGCAAGAGAATCTAAGTGAGTTGAAGTAGTTCACAAAACTATGAGATAACAGTGAGATCTGAGTGTAGAGTGTTTGGCTTTGGAACTTGATTCTTAACTCTGAAGCGATAAGTGTACAGGAAGCCAGTTGATCTAGACAACATCCCAGTGAGGGACTACTGTTAACACCATTTGTAGTCGAGGAAGTAGCTACAAAGGGAGGTTAATTTATTAATCCCTGTTACACTGCTAAAACAGTTGAAACAACCCTAGAATGTGATGCATTAATACCTGTAGCAAAGCCTAGAAATCATGTCCTGAAGTCATGTTTCCTCTCTCTCTCTAGATATCCTAAAAGAGCCAAGAGAGACAATAATAAAATCAAACTGAGGTTATCTTGATTTAAGCCTTGGAAGCAAGAGCATTTGAAAAGTACAGAAAGAAAATTAGAAACATGACAAATGCATTTATTAAGAATTGAATCAAATTCCTCCAGCAAACAATGTTCTCCCAAATGCTACTGCAAATGCTTCAAAGCCTGCCAGTAACCATCACCAGAAGAAGAACAAAACAAAAAACACATACACATTGTGGAACACAATGCTCACTTGTCTGTTGGGACTAAATATATCTGACCATTTGAGAGCCAAGGCCTGCTGAATGAAGCAAACAGAGCATTCAGCCCCAGTGTCACTCCATCAGAAAAGTGATATTTAGCCCAGAAATTGTAACTTACAAAATCCTTCATTAGTTAAGGAGGGTTTCTCCTGTGTAAATATGTGCAGTCCTTGGAGGGAAAGCATATTAAGTCTCCATCATTATTCAGGAGCTAGTTAATTCAATCCAACTGCTGGCCAAGTAAGAGTAAGCCTGGGTAAGGAGGCAGAGGGACGGATCGTGCAATGTATTGAAAAGACCCGGGCTTTAAGGTCAGACAAAACAGAGCATGAATCCAGATCGTTCACTTATAATCTGGGCAGCAATCGACAGATTAGGAAACCTCAGTTCCCTTAGCTGTAAAATGGCTATAATGACAATCGGGAATACATTGTTGTGAGTACAGAAGATAGCATACATAAAACACCTACTTAAAGTACTTCAATATTCTGCTTTATCCTAATGCTTCTCTGCACGATGTATTGTTAGAGGGCAGGAGTTAGATCACTTCTGACTCCACAGGGCTGGGTTCAGGAGAAGAGACAAATGAAACAAGACAGTTTTGGAAGGAGGTCACAGATCCCAAAGAGAAAAACTTCAACGAATCTGAATGTACGTTCATGATTAGACCTATTTGTCTGAGTCCATCTCTGTGTTTGTTTCTGATCCTTCTTTCCCACCCTCCCCCACCCTCCATACAACTCTGTTTGAAAAGAGTATGTTATGCGGTGAGGATCCCTGTAAAATGATCCTCAAAAGTTCAATTCCTTGCATGTATTGTCATACGTAGTTATTATAGAGATACAAACCAGATCTACTCCTGACTGGTCACCGTATATGTAGTGTTGAGATAGGGAAAGAAAAAAAATTGGGTATGTGGGGGGAGGGGGAAACAGAAACCTGCTTCAAGTAATAATATGCTAGGTAACAGTGCTATTTTGTTACAAGTCTGCGAATGGTTGAAGGCTATACATGTTGTAATTGTGTTGTAATATTTCACTTACAGTGAAATCCTTCCATCTAGCGTGTTTTAAATCACACCTGCATGTTGTAGAGAAAAAGCAAAAAAGCATTCCTAGCACTTCCTTCATTATTTGGCTTTAGGGAAAGGAAAGTGAGAGGAGAGTACAAGTTAACACGTGACCAATCTATGACATGGTCTTTGAGGTCTCACTAGTGATTGTATTTTGTACTCTGCCCTTCCTGTTTTTCTTGTACATTCTTCCCTCTCCCATGAATAAGGGTGATCAAATTTAAGTCACGATTTCTTAGAGATATTTGTAATTATTAGTAATTTTTTTTAACATTTATTTATTTTTGAGAGACTGAGGATGAGCAGGGGAGGGGCAGAAAGAGAGGGAGACACAGAATCCAAAGCAGGCTCCAGCCCCCACGCTGTCAGCACAGAGCCTGATGTGGGGCTTGAACTCACGAACCATGAGATTATGACCTGAGCTGAAGTCGACACTTAACTGACTGAGCCACCCAGCTGCCCCTATAACAATTATTAATACGTAGGTGAGACTTAGGCTGGTAGGAATGAAAATACTAATTATCAACGCACAACTGAGGACAATCGAGGTAATTTCTGTTAAGTCTCTCAAAGGTAGTAATCATTGGGAGCTGTGTGTGCTATGACACGTTATAGAGCAGCTGACTGGTTGCCGCCTCCCTTTCCCCCTTCTCTCCCCTCTTTGATTCATTGATTTCTCCTTTCCCCTAGGAAGGCGAGCAATTAAGCAGGATACCCGTCTTCCCAGAGGCTTTCTTGAAGGTAACACTTGGGATTATATTGGGAAATTGAAAGGCTAAGCTGATATAAATGACCTTAAATTTTCGTCATTATGCTTTTGACATTAGTATGTGTATGACTTCAGTTATATATTTGAAAACACTTGAGTGATTTCGGATGGTGAGTCCCATTTAAACTGAAGGCAGCCTCTAAGGTGAGTGCTATTCAGGCATCAACACAGACTGATCACTTGTACAACCTCTTCTCCTAAGTGAGGTTTCATTAATGACTAATATTTTCCCTCCCTTATATGCTGTTCCATGTCCGTGCTGTTGTGAAGATAGTCACCACAGGTATTTTGCTTTGACATTAGAAGATAATATTAAGTATTGGGGAAGATAATGTCCCACATGGGCTGATCTTACACAAAAACTTTCTCTCCATGTCCATAAATGCACCTCTAAGACTAGCTCCCCAGAGAGATGAGTCACGTAAATACACTAAAGATGGAGCATAAAGGGAATGTTGTGCCAGGATGATAGAACAATCAAGTTGTGTACTTTTCTTTTGATCTTTATAGTCCCATAAATGGTTATGTTGGTCAGGGAGGGAAGGGATAAAATAAGTTTTCTGACATCGCTGAAAATTACACATTTTTAGATATCTGACTGAAATGTGGTAACTTTATATGGAAGTGGCTGATGGTGCCATTCATTCGAGAACTTTGAGCATCTTCATGGGCAGACCACGTTCTAGGGGCCGGGGTAAGAATAAAGGACAGGTAGCCTCTGTCCCCATTAGCTTCCATTATTGGGAGATGAGCAGAGAAGAACCAGGTTAACAAATAGATAATAGCATTTCAGATATGAGGGGGAAAAAACATCTGTAGAATTAAACCACGTAAAGGAGAAAGCAACTTCTCCACGGAGAGGGGCCGCTTTTTGAAATTGTATAGTTAGAAAAGGCTTTTCAGAGAAGGCAGACATTGAGAAGCCACATAAATGAAAAGAATGACAATTGAATTTATACAAAATAGAGTGTAATACTGCAGCAACTTAGAAAACTTATTTATGTAATTTTGATGTGATCTGGATATAAAAAGATAATACATTGTACGTGCCTATTGTTAACGAGTCTTTAGGAATTTGCCTCCAAATCTCTAAATTCTTAAGCAGCTGGTCTGTGCAGTATTTTTTGGCCTTGCCTCAGGTAGTCTCCAGATTTTCTTCAGTTCTTAGTATAAATGGTTGGTGAAAGTTGCCTGGGATGTCAAATTAATAGACTTCCAGGTGTTAATATGTCATGGATATGTTTTACTTGGGCATATAAATGGAGAATCAAGCTCAAGGTTTAGAAAGGACGTAGTTTCATAGGGGTGCCTGGGTGACTCAGGCCTCTGAATTTGGCGCAGTCCTGATGTCAAGGTTCATGGGTCTGAGCCCTGCATCAGGCTCTGTGCAGACAGCTGAGTCTGGAGCCTGCTTTGGATTCTGTCTCCCTCTCTCTCTGCCTCTCCTCTCCTAGTGCTCTGTCTCTCTCTGTAAAAAATAAATAAACATTAAAAAATAATCTTAGAAAAAACTTAGTTTTCTATAACAATGTCAAGTAGGTTGTGCATCTGGGATGATTTTCTAACCAATAATAATGTTCTTAAACCAGAGATGACTTTTTTCACTATGCTGTATCCTTTATTATTTTTCTTAATTTAATGTCCAAAAAAAGAGTCAGATGTTTCACATGCTCTTCTAGTTGACCCAACCATTAAAATGTGCATCTTAAAATAGCTATTTGGTCTCTACTGGCAAGAATAATCACAATAACAGGTACAATTTTCACAAAAGATAAGCTAGCATTCGGTGGCATGGATAAAGAATTTACAAAGAGAACTTAGAGCAGTATTGTGACTGACAAAAAACCATGAACTGGAACTTTCTTATTAAACTGAAGTCCTCTGTGACGAAGTATCCGTTACAAGGGTGTATTGCCTTGATGGGGACCCTCACTTCCATTCTAGATGGGAGCACTGATGCATTTCCCATAGGCTGCCAGAAAGTGTGGGAGCACCCCCTTCCCTGCCACCTCAGATGGGCCAAATGGTTCCTGCAACTCCAAAGCTATTGGCTGGGTTTCTGGGGCTTTGTAAGGAGGATAGATTAAAGTGCTGTAGCATGAAAAACAGAAAGCACAAGACTTCTAAAGGGATATAAAAGCTAGAAATGAAAACATCAGAAGCAGTGCCAAGAAATATTTGAAGTGCCTTTTCGTGATGTTTGAAGTGTCTTAATATTAATCAGCATAAAAATTGTTTGGCTTTTTTCCTAATGGCAGGAACATGGGTATTTTTTTTTCCTAATACAAATCACCAGCATAAAAAGGGAAAGAAAATGTGATGGGAATGTTTAGCCACCTGATTGTATAACTTCTTTGAATGTTCATGTATCATGTGGATTTTTGATGTTGTAAACATAAACATGTATTTTTAACAGTATATGCGGAAGTGTCGCTGGAATGATAAACAATATAACTGTCCCAATCCATTTTTATTACATTTCTAGGAAAATAAGCGCAAAACCGTGTAGAAATTGCGATAAAGCATTTCAAAGATGTTGTAACACTAGCCCTAAGTATTGCTAACAAAGCGTGCTCCAATCTAAAAGTCTGAAGTGCAAGGCACTGTGCCAACACAGTATTAAATATTACACAAGTGCAGTAAAGCTACAGAATCTCTAGAAACTTGGTATTAGGAAAGACTGTTTTAATTAGAGATGAGGATGAGCTTTCAGAGAGAAAAAAATTCTCTACCAAATCCATATATTCTGCATTTAATTTTATCCTTCTGTTTATATGCAGATTCCTAATTCACACATGGACAATAACTTTTGCTAAGATGACCACTTGCTTTATAAGTAACATCGAATCTTCAGAACATCTGTACAAGTTGGGTATAGGGATTTTGATTTTTGTTAGGTCAGTCTAGCTAAGGGAATTTGAAAGGAGTTTGTTGACTCCAGTAAGGACACGTTGCTGTAAACTCCCACCACCCCCCCCTCTCCCTGCTGCCCAACACTGTTATTCAGCAAAATTAAGAAATTAAAAATGATGTCCTCTTCTCTCCATTTTTGTTTCTTATAAGTATTTATTGAGGGCTCTTTGTTTCTTTGTTTGCATGATTTATACACTGTCCATCTCTTCACATCATTCAAACATGGTTTTAGATATCATTCATACTTTTTAAAGACAGAAAATTTATTTTGTGTTGTCAGATGGTTTTGTCAAGGATACTTGGTGAAATCATATTAAAAAGGCTGTTTTGAAAAATAAGGTGGAAGATGATAAATGGAGCTTCATGCCTCATCCCTCTGAGAACAACTTGATAGTTTCTTGGGCTTGTTTTCTGAGGAAATCAACGGATGGGATTTACAATAGGTCAACTGTGACCTTCCGTCTACAATCACACCAGTATTCTCAAATCTGTAGGATATTTGTACTTGGCAGTGCTACTCTCATTTTAAACTCTGCATGAGTAAGCATAAACTTCCATACTTGGCCTCTGGCAAAACAGTGAATTTCTCAAGGACTCCATTTGGATCTACCATTGCTCTGTGTCAGACCTCCAGTCCCTCCAAAAGTATCTAATGACTCTAATCCCCTCTAGCAGCTTTAACTAATTGGTCTCCAAATTTCATGCTGATATCCTGTTCCGAGAAAATGATTTCTTCCTATTATTTCTACTGAAGCTATTTCACTATGTCTCTCCATCCTAACGATCCACATTAGTCAGAAAATTGTTTGCCCTTAGTGTCTCCAAATCCCGCCTTTCATTGAATTGTTAACCTACTCTAAACTGTTTTCTGTATTTACCATCCCATGTATTAGCTAAATCTAATAGAAATGTTTTTGTTCCCAAATAATACACCCAAATTGCATGTGTTCCAAAGGTACTCATTTACATCTGCTTACTGTTGTTATGTCCAGTGTTGTCACGTAGGTTCACATTGATGAGGAGAGTTAGCCAGCCATTTGTGGGAAGCAAAGCACCATTGATTAAAAAACAAACAAACCTATGTAAGGGAGCAGAGGTTTTAGAGAACATGATGCCATCAGAAGAAGTCACTCAAATTGGAAGATGAATGTGGGTTGTATCTGTTGGTAAAACTAAATATGGGGGTTAAGGTCAGGTTCTGAGGAGTCTCAGATGCTGTTCTGAAGGTTCAGATGTTGTGTGGGGTCTTGGAGGACTGTTGGTGGATTCTAAGCAGTGAAATGATAAAAACACATTTGAATTTTACAAAGACCATGCTGCTGAAAATTGAGACAATAACTGAAGATTGTGCAAGATGAGAAGTAGACACAACTTGGTAGCTTATTTTTGAGTTCTAGGAGATGAATGATGAGATTCTAAACCAGAACTTTGACATTGAGATGAAGAGAAGGGAATAGATTTAATAGCTACTTGGGTTACAGAATTGACAAAATTTAACCATCAGTTGGATATGGGGTGAGGTTAAAAGAGACAACAGTTGAGGAAGATTGTCATAGATGAGGGATATTGGAGTGAGGGAAAGTAGTAACTTTTAAAGAAAGATAATGAATTTGATTTGGGTCATTATTATAAAGTCTCTGAATGGCATCCAGATTAAATTGCTAAGGAACCATATAAAATACATACAATGATGAGGCAATTTTCCTGGGAGAGCTGAAGATTTGGTGTGTGTGTGTGTGTGTGTGTGTGAGAGAGAGAGGGGAGAATAATTAGTATATACGTGACAACGAAAGCTACGATCACAGAGCAGGAATTGAGTGAGAAATGAAGATAGCCCTATCAATCAAGGTAGATGTGGGTATCCTACAGAAACACCCCCCTCAAACCTCGGTGATTGACAATAACAAAGTTTGACTTCTTATTTGCTATCTGTCATTTGTGAGTGGGCTTTGACTCTTTTCTTCTCTCTGGGACATAGCCTTCCTGAACAATTTCAGGATAAAGTATCATTTATCATTATGCAGAGGGAAGAGATGATGTGATGAAGTATGAATAGAGCCTTAAAACTTTTGCCTATAATATATAAAACTTGTGCTTATGATCAAAACAAATAGCAAGTTCTGCCTGATGAGAGGTGAAGAAGTGAGACTCTCCTTGGGAAAGAAAGCAGTTATTTGGTGGACAAAAACAGTCTGCCAGAATTGCCAATTCAGAATCCAAGAGAATAGAAACATTAATGTAACTCTTGGAAAAGGCAGACTTTCAAAAAAGCTGAAAAAGATGAGCCATAATAACTAGAAAACACACATTAAGTATCATCCCTGAAATAGAGAAGAAAAAATCTCTTTACTATAAATGCATTAATGGTTTTGAGAATTTATATAGAAGAGGTATATTAGCTTTTAATAGTCATTAAAAATTGTTAAACCTTTCTTGCAGAAGGCTCACCCTGCAAGATGTGAAGTCACAGGCAAGTGGAAAGGAAAATATAAAAGAACTGCATTATTTCAGTATTTGGATACACTGTCCTACAAAGTCAGAAATACTTGTTGAATTTCTTTTAATAGTTGAAACATGTTTTTTTGTTTTATTGTTTTGAAAAGCTAAGGGTAGTTTTAAATTTCTCATCCTTTATTTGTTGAGGCCTTAGATTTGGTATTACTATTTGCCTCTTTGATTACAACCAAAATGAAAGTGCCCACAGATGGAGGTAACTTTTCATTGTGTGTGTGTGTGTAAGAAATATGATTTTCATTTCTTTTGCACATGAATAAAGTACTAATCATTGGTCTATTGTGAAGTGCTGGGCAAACCTCCAGAATTGAGACCTGAATTTGCTGTTAATGAAGGAACTGTGAAACATTAGGAAGTGGGGGTGGTTCTTTCTTGTTCTGAAATTAAATGTGGAATTGAGAATCAAGACTTTAGATTTTAGTAAATCTAAGCTTTCTGAAATATTAGTTGGCCTGTGATCACTCTGCTGAGTTTTAATACAGTTATGAATTACCTATTTGTACATCAAAGAAAAATACTGAGTATCAATGGGAATCAACTGTGAATAAAAATATGAAGTCCCTATTCTGGTTGAACTTAGATGAGACTGGGGGAAACATGTTAATAAACGGTATACTTAATGATGGAATTATGTTAGTGTTAACCATCAGAAGGAGAAATATGATTTCTAAAAGGTGATATGATCTAGACTGTTTCTTTTGAGAAAGGGATGTATAGTAGACAGTTGAGGGTTGAATAGGCTTTAGCAGGTCAAAAGGATATTGAGACGGTGTTAGGGGCCTTTCCAGGTAGAGGGAATAGCAATTAGGGAAGCAAAGAGAGTACCGTTGCCTGGAGGAATTGAAAAAGCACAGTCTAGGAGAAAAATGTGGGGAAGACGTTGGCTGGCCTAAGTTGTGTTTGATCATGGAGGGCTTTGCAGTTCATGGCGAGATTTCATTCCAGGGACCATCAGAACCTTTTTTTTGGGGGGGGGGGGTCCACAAAGCTTCTTTTCTAAGGAAAAAAAACCTACTCATATTTGTGTTTTCAACACATTATTCTTAGAGCTGTAGGCAGAATAGATAAATAGCAAGGCAAGAGTGGCTATCACATCATTTCCTGCAGTTCCAGTCAGGGAAAATGGTAACTGGGAATGAGAATGGTAAGACAGAGATGAAATCCAGATATAGGTAAAAAATAAAGTCCAATGGGATCTATGACTGATTAGATAAGGAAAGTGCAGTTTTTAAGAAAAATGGATCAAGGATAACTCTTAATATGCATAGGCATTTCTATTGTGTGTTGTAGTCTTTGGGTGAGCCCAAAATTGTTTGATTTAGAAGAGACCTCTAGATCCTGTGTCTCTGGACTCTAAGATCAATTTTTGTTATGTCCTAGAAAAAATGATTAATTATGAAGGTCTATAGTACAATATCAGGTTAGCCATTTTCAGTCTGTTTCAATACAGAGAGAGTTTTGATGGAATATTCAAAATGATTGGGTCATTTGCTTTTTGGGAATAAGCTCTTGAGTATTAAGCAGTTTGCTCCCAATTCTCTCTAAGTTGATCCATGGCACAGAGTAATAACATTGATAAGGAAACTTGGCATTGAGTCCTTACTACATGCCAGGTACCATTCTAGGTGCCTCATGTACATTAATTTGTCTCCCAGCAACCCCAGGTACTCTTTACCCCTATTTTAAAGAGGGAGAAAAAGAGGCCTAGAATTCTTCCATATTTGTCAAAGTATACAAAACTAGTAAATAAAAGAAGTAAGATTTGAATATGCATAGAATGATTGGGGAGCCTTAGCTCTTCAATACGACACTATGGAATTAGACTGTAGGGAATGCTAGTGTGCAGAAGCTAAAAGAATGTGATGGGGAAAAGGCAAAGCTCAATGGGTTGTGATTGAGGGACAAAGTACTTTGACAAGAAGTCTGGAGCTCCTCCTAAAGTATAGTCCTAGGTCTGTGATTAACCCTGATGTTTTCCAGAGTAACTGGTTCCAGGTATAAGTTGGTAATGCCTATTCCCCAGGAGTCCTGCAAAGTCACATCTGTTAGGAATCTCTAGACAAGGGGTTGTGAGATCTTAACCTGTGGAAATGATACCATGTTCGTCTTTGTTTCCTCCAAGTTGGAAAATAGGACTTGATGATGGACAAGGGTCTACAGGGTAAATGTATGAATTGTTCTTATAAGTTAAAAATACTGCTTTGGTGTATTTCTTCTCTAAAATAAAAAAAAATTAAAGATAAAGAGATACAGAGTGTGAGCAGGGGAGGGGCAGAGAGAGAAAGAGGGAGATGCAGAATCTGAAGTGGGCTCCAGGCTCTGAGCTGTCAACACAGAGCTGGATGCAGGGCTCCAATTCATGGACCATGAGATCATGACCTGAGCAGAAATCGGATGCTTAACCAGCTGAGTCACCCAGGCACCACTTGGTGTCTTTCTTTTTAGTGAGGTTTAGAGGAAGAAGATAAATTGTGTAAGGCTGAGCACTCTGTCTTTAGTTGAAAGTCTCTCAAACTACTCAGAATTCTTATCTGGTAAACAGTAAGAAGAAGGCAGGAAGAAAAAAGATGATGAGCTTGTGGTAGATTCCCAAAACAGCTGCAAATAACTTAATGATATATAAAGACCTAATTCACTTTAAGATAAAAAGAGTATTTTATAATTATTTGTAGATATGTTCCCTTTAAATTTTTCAATTAAACCTCATGTTGGCTGCTGAGATGCAAGGGGTGATGAGGTTATCCCTCCATTGATGAAAAAAGCTAATCAGAGCAGGCAGAGGAGAGGGGATTTGCTCACATAGTGAACTGAATGAAGTCTAGTTGAATTCCTTAATCTTGGAACACCATAAATGGGGTTTTAAATTCCTAGTCGACCATACTGATTCTTGAGTAAAAGATACTTTCCACTGTCATGCACTATAAGAAAGCTATTATAGTGCTCACTTTGGTGTAACTGGAAGCTTTCACTTTGAAATGCTGCAGGCCTGTTCATTTATTGCTTTACTAACTCTACTCAATCTGCCAGATTCTGGGGATTGTTGGACAGTGAATTCTGGGGGAATAGACAATGAATTCTGTGAGATGGCCAGGCTTCATGTTTGGGACTATTTTGAGTTACTATTTTTCAATACCAGTTTGATTTTTTTACTTGAAATATGAGGATTATATACTCTTAATATGAGGCAATTATTTCATTTGAGTTTGTAATAAGAGCAAAAGTAAAAAAAAATTCTTGATACTCATCTTGTTGGAAGATCTGGTAGTTGCTAAGAATCCTCCCATAGTTGCAATGGTACTTATTTTATGCATTACTCTGTGACCCTCTTAAATGCTGTAATTTTCAATGAAGTCCCATAATACAGTTGGCATGCTTTTTTGATCTAGTTTTGGAAATAGATTTGCCTTTCTGCTGATGTAGATTTATTGCTATAACATTTTAAATTCAAACAGTTACAAATTCAATAACTCATTGATTTCCTATTAAAAGCTTTCTGTGGAAATTGTGTGCTGCTATGTTTCAGGTTTTAAAAGAAACAATACACTTAGAGGCTGGAAGAGAGAAGAGAAACAGAAAGACAAACAGGTAGTAAACTATTGACCTTTTCCTAAATATAACTTCACCAAATGGTATAATTCATTGGATGTCATGTTACACATTGTAAACATAATTTTCCAAAAGTTTAAGAAATGTTTCCTTTGTTAAATCCTGTATATATTGGATGTAGATTTTATCTTAAAGCCAATTACAATATAATTAATCTGTTAAACAGTAACGTTATTTTTGTATCTTTTGAAAAGTGATATAGCAATTACATTTGTGGTGGGGATAATACATGAAATATTAGAGAAAAGATGAGAAAGTAGTTGTATAATAGACTTTAAAATTTGCTGATCATTAGAACTAAGGGATAGTAAGGATAAGGGGGGAAAAGGTGAGTTATAGAAGTAGAGATTGATTCAAGATATTGACATTGTACTATACTAGTTGCAGTGCAATTGATACCTTAGTCTAATACATCTTGCTCACAAATCACATACTGATGCATCAAAAATGCCCTGGATTCTATGACTATAATATCTTATTCATAGACTTCAGTAGATATAGAGATACATTTGTCTTGTTACTCTTTCCTAGTTTGCCCATCTCCTTTAAAATACATGGTTTAGAAGCCAATCAGAACATTACTTTTTTCTTCAGCAGCCATCTTTTTGAAAATAGGAAAAAGAAAGGGAATCAAAAGCAGTACCTGAGCTCTGTGTATTCTCATGGTGCTAGATGATTTTAAGAAAGAAAAGGAAGAGGGGCACCTGGGTGCCCTCAGTTGGTTAAGCAGTTAAGCATTGGATTCTTAATCTTGGCTCAGGTTAGGATGTCAAGGGTTCTGGGATAGAGCCCTGTGTTGGGCTTTTCACTCAGAGCTTGGAGCCTGAGATTCTCTCTTTCTACCTCCCTGCTCTCAGGCTCTTTCTCGGTCTTAAAGAAGAAGAAGACAAGGTATGTGAAATGCAGATGAGCATAACAAGAGAAATTTTACCTAGAAGTACTGTTTATCTCACCTACACAATGGTCTAAAAAGAAGCTTTATGTCAACACTCTATTTATTTTAGTAATATTTATACCCTGGATTGATTCAAAAAGTGAATAGATTTTTCAGAAAGTACTAAACGTGCGTAGAGATTTAATGATGTGTTAAAAAGCCAAATAGTCTTTGTAATTCACAAAGCCTTTGTCACAACTGGAAAGGGAGGAGGGCCTCACCCTCTATACATTTGTCAAAATCGTAGAAGAACTTGTACATGAATCTTTAGAGCAATTTTAAAAGGAGAAAGGAAACTGCTATTTATAGTGAGGCAATTCTAGACCAAGGGATGACATGTAGCATTTGGCTAAAAGGTGTGTGGGTTGTTTTGAATTGAGCAATAGTGTTGTGATTGTTTTCTTTTTGTAGCCCAAATCAGAGAAAGAC
Organism: Suricata suricatta; assembly: GCF_006229205.1. NCBI lineage: Eukaryota > Metazoa > Chordata > Mammalia > Carnivora > Herpestidae > Suricata > Suricata suricatta. Next base: position 73,365,098 of record NC_043701.1, on the reverse strand, counting down.
TGTTGTGTGGTGAGTCGGTAGGTGAGGGTGATGCCTTTCACAGCTGGGTATTTGCTCCTCATAAAATGGTCACTTATAGCACCTATGAATATGCCCTGAAAATTGAATGCCAGTTTGCATGAACATCATTTCCAGTATTTTTTTTAATGTAAGAGCAAGCAAGAATAGAAAGATGGAAATCTTAGAACTTTGGTATAAAGTGTCCAGAAAAATAAAGGATAGTAGATGGGGAAATGCTTTGGAAGAGGAAACTGAGATCAATGGTATCTAGCATAGGTGGGGGTGCTCTGGAGGTAGATGGAGATTGTCAGGCAGGTGGTTGGACAAGAAGTGCTCTTTGGGACCAGCATCTGTGAGGGAGGGATGCTGGGAGGGAAACAGAATGGGGCAGGTGGAGGACTTGAACTGTAATGCAGTTCAGCAGAGGCTTCACCTGGCACACGTGGAAATTGGATCTGAGATGGTCCTTCAGAAGTATCCCAAGTTGAGTTGAGGTGCTCAGGACATCTGGTGCAATCTGTCCCTTCGAAGAGAGTAATGAACTTGGGTGAAGCAGCAACTTTTCTCAGAGGGCAATTGAGCTTTTAGCTCTCAGTGGATAATAGTCTCTTCAGCTGGGGAATGAGAGCTGGAAGTCTCCTGAGGCTCTTGCCAAGTCCCCTAATAGAAGTGTTTACTTGATGTGAGAATAAGACCTCTAGAAATGTAGAACTTAGAATTTTGGGATCTGGAAGTGCTAATTTGCCAAACATGACATCAAGGCTCTTAGAAAAACCATGGTGCCTATGTCTGTCTTCTTGGTTCCATGTAGTCAGCCTATTAAAGAAACAAGTGCCATTGACTTGGGGTATGTTTTGAGTCCTAGAAGACAGTGCCTTGTATGCAATATCCTAATTCTAAAGCAGGTAGCTGTTGCCTTCAAAACTTAATTTAATCTATCAGCAGCTTCTGCATGGTATGGCATGTGATAGAAACATTATATCCCATGATACATATACTATAGCCCCAGTATTTTCTTGGGAACTCTCTTATATTCAATATGTTATATGGGATCATTCAGGGCATCAGACGTTCTATTAACCTTAAGATAGTAGTGCTTGTTGAAGCCCTGTTGGTCAGAGAAGCAGCTTTAATGAACATCTATAGATATATCTCAGTCAAGATGATACACTGTCCATTTCATAATGGAAAAGGTCAATGACACTATGCTCCCAGCTGCTCTCTTGAATGGATGGTGTCCTTTGGTAATGCTGTGCTATAGTTGGCTTGTTTCGTCTCTCAACAGGTGATTGGTCACATCTCTTCACATCTCAGAGTTCAGTAATGTCTAATTGCTAAATTGAAATTGACCATGCAGGAACCATTTATAAATGTCACAGAAGTAAAACATTTTTCACCTTTGATAACCAGCTGATACTCATTTACTAGCACACCACCCGAGATTCAATCTCTGTTGCTGAAAATTTGGATACTTGGTAGTACCTAAATTAGAGGGTGTCAGTGAGAACCCATGCTGTTGGGTCTTTGTACAGCTTACATCCCTTCTGCCAAAGCTACTTATTCTGTTGGAATACAGACACTGGTATAGCCAGTGATAGAGGCACGCTGATACCAAATACCCTAGTCATTCTGTATAATAATAATAGCCTATAATATAATAATAACCTATTAGTGCCATTTATGTGGTAAATGCTCTTGAGTGGCTGTGGACATACAATATATCTATCCATCCACATATATTCTTCTCAGACCTTCTAGTAGCCAAGTCATTCATTGCTGCCTAGGAGACTATAATCTTCTTTCAGGCCATGTTTTTACCCACACAAAACATATGGTCTATAGTCTCCGAAGCTCTGACCATTGCAAGGATTTCCCCAATGCCTGACTTGGCTACTTGCACTCATGGCCTGCAGTAACAGTTACTTTTTCTGTCAAATTGACATACTAAGGCTTCTACTTCCATGATCCAAGGTTGGCCTTTGTTTCCTCCATTATCTGGTCCTAAGGCATCCTTTCCTGGCATGTAGTCATAGTTGTGACCTGAGAGAGTTATAGAGACATAGAAAAAGAAAAGAAAATCTCCATGTGAATAGATCTTTAGACCCTCTGAACCTACTCGAGGCCAATCCCACATGTTCCATTTACATATTACAAGGAGTTGTGGTTGGGTCCACCCTATTTTGGGATAGAACAGAACTCGGAAGGTATTCTGGTTGCATGGACATTTGATAAACTGGCTGTATGGACACTTGGCATATCCTTGCCAAGGCCCAGAAGGACAATACAGATTGTTTGTCAAATATTTAACACTCTGTTGGAGATGACATGACCATGATCAAGAATGCTGGGAGTTTATGTTGGAATTCTCCTGCTGGTGAATTCTCTAGATGGCATATTTTGTCCACCATAAATACTTTTCACACTATAGGGTCTGCCAGATTATGTAGCACAAGTGGCAGGGATGCTTGGACTGAACATGAGCCCTGCTGTCTACTTCTATTATTTTCTTGGTCTCACTCAAAGCAGGCAGTTTTTGTGTAATGATGTAAATGTATTAGCTCAGTATTCCTAAGTCTGGATCATACACCTGTAGATACTAGAGAGTCCAATTTGGTAATTTCAAGTTGTCTTGGTGGAAGGAGATGTAACAAAACAGTTAGTCATTTGTAGAGGATATATCCTAGCATGCCCCAGGCCATAGGACATATAAAAAATTTTGCTGACATAAACTCTGTACCTTCTGAAATATATTTAGCATAAATGTGTTTATCGGTTTGATTAACATATTGGTATTTTGTTTTATTAGTGAAATTGAATGAGTAATTTTGTTTGATTAATATGTTGTCATTACTGGCTGTACTAATGTAATATTCTTAAGATTCTATAAATGATGTGTATTGCTTCAGACAATAGCAACTGAGTACTGGAGACCAAACCTATCCCCAGAGGAAAACTGGAAATGTACAGTGGAGTCATCCCAGGTGTATGTAAATTGCTTCTTAATACACATGGGGGGAAAGAGCATTGAAATTAATAGTGGTTTACCCCATGTCTCTTCATCTTTTCTAGCAGAAAACAGCACTTAGGCCCCAAAGCTGTAACTGGGGGTAATATGTGGGTGAGTTTGCAGTAGTCCACTGTTCCTCTTCAGGATCTGTTTGTTTTGCACAAGGGGCTGCATGGGAAAGTGAACAAAGATATGATGGGGACTGTCAACACTTTGTCTTTTAAATATTAAGACTATCTCCTTGAGATATAATAGAGCTGCTTAATATCTTGGCTGAGGGTATGGTTAGTTTCAGGGGTTTCCATATGACTTTCCCCACTACAATAGCTCTTGCTTCAGAAGGCACAGACCCAGTGTGGCATTTCTGACAATTGGACTATGCGGCCATTCCAGTGATACTTTAGGGGCCCTAAAAATTACTGTAAGATAGATGAGTGGACCCAGTAGACACACTGAAGGCACTCCTACTCCAGGCCCGAGATAACTGCCTGGCCTCTGTTTCCTTAGTCTAACAGAGGTGGCCATAGGGAATGGACATGTTGATGCTTGAGTTTTCTGGGTAGAAATAGCAACTCAGATACAGCATCCAAGCATTATAAAACATGCCTATTTCCTTCCTTCATTGTGAAGTTAATTTAGTAAATAACTATAGATATTTTTAGTAAAGTGTCAGAGGAGACTTTATTATTTTCTTTCTGTAGTGAGACCAAGTCCTTCTGGGAACCTGGTCTGTTCCTATAATGAAGGGGTCCTGGACTATTCTGCAAGAGATGGTGAGTTTTATTAGGGCAGCCATCCTTAGCCTTCTGATCATCAAACGTGATTTCTATTTGTGTTAATTAATACCTTATCTTTTCCCTAGGGTCACTGTGTTCTGTTAACCATTTCTAAGGCTTTCTATGAGTCAGTCCACTTTTTCTTTCAGTCCAGGCTTGCTGCTCATTGGGATAATTGCTCCAATTTTGTCTCTAATGGTGAAGTCACACCATATGGCCTCTATTATTTTGGGATTACATCCTTCCTATTGCTATCAGGAAACCATTTTAGGAACAGCATATCCTACTGTTATCCTTGCCCTACAGAGGACGGCTACCACTGAGCTTCTTAACAATGCCAGTGCCCTTATCAATAACAAATTTCTTAGACTTATGTAAACAGAGCGTTCTCGAGGTCCTCTCTGTGGAACATAGTCATTTGTTGGGTTTTCACTGTTTGTGAATTTTATGTAGTATAGTTCCTCTAGTATGACCACGTCTCTTAGCCTTCTGTGAATTCTTCTATTTCATGGCATTTTTATCATTTTTACTTTACTCAGTGCAGGGTATTAATTTTCCACAATTCTATAGTCATCTGAATAGAATGTTAGCACCTGCCTCTTTGGGTCTATGCTAGAATTTTAAATAATGAATCACAGAGAGTTTAACAATGTAAATGAATTCTAACTTTATGTTCAAGTAAGTGGAAAGAGCACCAGCCACTAACAAAGAGCAGTGATACACTTTTCTGGACTAGAGAGTTCTGGAGCATGTAGGAATTCAGTGTAATTTTGCTTGCGGACATAGACTTTCCAGACTTAACTTTAGATTCTAACTCCTTACCAATAATAGATCTGACCTTGGCATGGAGACTTAAGGGTTATTGGAGTTGAGGATTCAATATTCTTGAGAACCTTCACTATTTTTCTGAGTGATGGGGTTGATCCTGAGCATTTACTGCAGCCAGGATGTAGGACAGAGGATACTTGTTAAATTTTACCAGGGTGGGCTTCTGGGTTTCCTACTTTGCCTTGCCTTAGGAATTCATCACTCTCTACCTTTTTATATTTTTCTCTAATGCATCAGTAGCACTCAGCCAGAGCTTTTCTTTTCTTACAGTCATAATAATTAAAATTTCACTGAAGCTCTCAAATGTCTGAGATAATATAATCACCAAAATATTGCCTTCTCTTGATCTCCTATCCCAGTTCACTAGTGAAAAGAAACCACATGCTAGGGTCTATGTTGGATTCATCTCACACCAGGGATGAATGCCATCTGGACAGTGGATAGTATGGTTCCAAAATCTCATTTTAGTGCCTATTTCCCAGCACCAATTTCATGGTCATTTTCCTCAGATAGTAGATGCTAAGATAGACATTACATATAGTTAGTACACAGGGTTGTACCAGTAATTCCTACAGGAGATTTGGGAACTAGAAGTGGGCAGAATGAGAACTGGAAAAGTGCTGTGGTATCAGCAGAGGTGTTTGCAGAACCCAGTGACATTCTGGAACTCTAATCCTTTAGAGGGATTTGAAATTGTGGCAAGGAGATGGCATTTTACATCAGGAGAATTACTGGTTGTTGACTGTCTCGGGGGAGAGTGTGCAGGTACAACCTTGAATGAAGTCTCTGTTTTGCAGAGAACTCTTCCTAAAGAGGTCACGTGTGACCAACCAAAGTCAGAACTCCTTGCTTCTGAGGGATGTGTGTATTAGCCTTAAAGGAAAGATTTGGGTGGCATCCCATAGGATCTAATAAAGGGTCAGAAAAACAATTCATACAAAATTTTTGGTAAAATTGTTAGCATTTCATATTTTCCAAATTGTAAATGAGAGCAAATGCTCTAACAACAAGCCTATCAACATTTCAGGACTAAAATTTGAAATGGGCATTAAATTTCTGTACCTTGCTAGTTTTTAAAGGAAAAACACCCATGGAAGTCATTCTTGTATATGAATTCAACCTCTCATGAGGTTTTTTTTTTTTTTTTTTAATATCTAGGACCTAGAAATCCTGAGGTAACAAAATTATATGCACATACCCAAAAGGTGCTATTAATATGTCCTGGTTAAATCTATGTATTAATTTAAATACTGGTGAGAAATTAGCTACTACTACTGTTTCAAAACAAGAGTCCTAATGACAGAACAACCAATATGAGCAAGATTGCAATGAACTTGATGTTTTAAAATACTCATTTTTTACATAGATAATTTATTTGATGCTTTTACATTTAAATGTTGCACATTTTAAAGGATGGTCCTATTTCTTCATCTTTGAAATAGAGATATGCTGTACAACATGGAGAACCCAGTAATACCAAAGGAAAAAAAATGAAGGGTCACAATAGCCCAAATATTTTAAGAGCTGATAATTAAATATTAAATATACAAAAATTAAATTACAGATGGAACATTTGTCTAAAGATCAAACTTTAACAAATTTAATTTAAATGAACTCAAAGGAAATCTCTTTTTTCCAACATATACCACATTCTCAATGTGTCAAAGAATAACTTTGATAAGTTCCAATGTGCCTTTTTGATGTTGATTGAACATTACTAATTTGTTCTGCCAAGTAACATTGTTATCAAACATAACACACGTTGCTAAGAATTTTTAATTTCCAAGGGTAAATCGAGGTCAGTTTTTACATGTTAGGCAGATAAGATTGTCCTTCAGGACTAATGCTGTGGTAGATACTACTCTTGCATAAATGCATGGGTGCTCAGGGGCAAATTATTTTTAGTATTAAAACAACCTTGAAAAAAAAAAGATTTGATTGTTGCTTTGAAAAGCAGGTCACATCTTTTAATGGAAAATTCCAACCAATGTTTAAAAAAATCTATTTAGGATTTTGGAGCACATGATATGTTTATGACCAAACGAATATATACTGATAACACCTGCATCCCACTTAAGATTTTCAATATTCAAGTAAAAACAGAATTGTTTTACTTTCTATTGTGAGGAATATCATGGTTATGATGTTACTATTTTTGTCATATTACCTTTATTTATTCCTTTATTCATTCAGGCCTTATATTAGCCCTTCATTAAAAACCCTCCATAATTTTGACCTCATCTGACTTTGCAAATGTAGTAACTTCATAAATTCTATTTTTCTACAACAAAATTCTCCCCATGTTGAGTTTCATGAAAAAGAGCATACAGTTGTCTATCAGATAGTAACTGAGTGTATGGATTTAGGTATGGGTGTCACTGTGTTCTACCTGAAAGTCACAATTCCCATGCAGTGGGGGTTGTGCTGTTAGTTCACTCTGAATCTGGAAGTTACTCTTTCCAACAAAAGAAGTAGAATATAAAACTTTTTTTTTCCTATCTCTGCTGTGTAGGCAGAACCCAGAAACAGATGGCTAGAGAACACAATGTCCTAAGATTAGAGACAGAAAAATTCAGGTCCCCCCAAATAGAAAGAAGTCAGTCCACAGAACCAAGTAATGCAGGCCAGACACTTTGTAGAGCATGACAGAGAGGCACAAAGCTACCTTAACCATGACTTTGGTTAAAAAACAACACCCCCCCCCCACAAAACTTAGGGTAACCTTAAAGCAGAGACTGAAGAAATTGTGCAATTCAAGGATGGAAACGCATAGCACAGAATGGTATGGTGTGAGGACATTGTGCTCTAAGAGCACAGCAGCCCTGAGCAGAGACTGCTGTTTCAGAAAATTGACAGATTGTCTGTGTTAATAGTCACGAAAAAGAGTCTCATCACTTCCTGATCAAGCTGGAATTGGAAATATACAGCACTCTGTTCTTCGTACAGTGTGATGTATGGAATTCTACTTTTATTGACTTGATATGGTACTTATTATAAAGTATGAATTCAGTCATTCTCAGCAAATCCATTTGTTGTCTATATAAAGTGCTGAGGTAAAGGAGGATACCTGGATTGGACAGGCTCTCCTGGCAATTTCAAGTACCCAGAGAGGACAAAGCTAGGTCAGTAGTAGTCACCGTACCGTGCTGTCATAGTCATTTTCATTTTGACTGGCTTCACATTGATCTGGATGTACTCTGTGCTTGTCTCTTTGTGCTCAGATTATGCCTTTGCCCGGAACAACCTTTCTGCCACTTGCACAAGTCACTACCTAGGCTACCTTTTTAAAGCTTAGCTCAGATGTCATTTATATTCTCCTTCATCTTTCATATCTGCATTGAGTGTCTCTTACATGAATAGGAGTCAACTGATATGAACCACAGAGCATTAAGGGAATGTAGATATAGACAAAGATAATTAAACAAGAAGTAACTAGAAGTGCAGCAATTAAAATGTTAATGAGTTTTATTGTATATGAATCAGAGGAGAGGAAGAACAGGAATTGGAAAGGAATTTTATTTTCAACAGGACACCTGATCTTAAGAGATGGTATTAATCAAAGAAGGTGGGAAAGAATAAATGAAGAGGGAATCATGAGGAAAAGGAGAGGAATTTGGAGCTATCCTGATGTTTGTGGGTAAATACTAACTCATTTAGGTATTTAGTGGGTAAATACTCAAATGAGTCACAAAGTGGTGAGAGCTGAAGCTGGAAAGGTAGACAGGGTTCACTGCGTAGATGTCTTAGATAGAATTTACATTCCATAATACTAACTTGTAAGAAACTGGAATTCACTAAAATGTGGAAGCAAGAGAATAGCAGGGTTGGGTTATCAAAAACAATGACTCCTGTAGCTAAAGTAGAGGAGAGTAAAAATGACCATGTTAAACAGTAGCAGATTAAGTGAGACTCAGTTCTATACATACATTGGTATGGCACCAGAGCACAGAAAGGTTAAAGGAGGAAGATGATGACTTCAGATTGAGTACCTTCAATTTGAAATGCCTAGGCTACCCGCCGCCCCCCAAAAAGAAGAAGAAAATGGAAATCTCAAGGAAGTAGATACATACTTAGGGAATTTAAGAGGAAGCATTTCTTGGAAGATATTTAGGAGTAAGGAACTTATAGATAGAAGTCAAAATAATGTCCGTGAGATCACTGATGTTAAAAGGAATAACATTTCAAAATAAAGGTGAGCTAAATTCTTAATCTTACTTTAAAATACTTCATTTCCAGAACACCAATGGCTTTTTGTCAGGGAGAATAGCCTGCCACAGGTCATATGGCTCATAACAATGGAAGTGAAGTTCAAATACAGGACTTCACACTGCCAAAATTTGTGTGTGCTCCTATGTATATATGGGCATACCAGTGTTAAAAACCAAAATTCAACTAAGTAAATTTGTAGGTCTAAGGACATAATTAAGTGACTCATGAATTGGGTAGCATCCTGTTTAGCAAGTATATGGGAGCTCCGAAAGTTGTACAAAATGAAAGGTTTTTATGGAAAGGAGGTGGGGCAAAGCGTTAAACGCAAAAGAAAAGAAAATAGGCAAGTTCCCTTTGTCTAAGGAGTAAGGATAGAGGCTCTTGCCATGCAGGTTATCTCATTTCTTCGGTCACTGGAGAAGGCTCCTGAGACAGATGACTTTTCCGATGGTTGATGTTGCTGGGGAAAGGTGGAAGTGTAATTAGGTTAGAGATTGGGCTCTGGTTTGGTGACTTGGTTTGAGTGGCACATTTTGGGCCTATGGTTTTCTTTTCACAACACTACAATCACAAGATAATCCAAGTAAAATTTATAGAATATCTTTTTGTTTTGTTTTGAGAGGTAGTTCTTTTACCTTTAATTTCCTAATATAGAGCAAGTTTAATCTCAGAACTAAAAGAAAAATTTAACCCTGGTTCTGAATGCAACCCTTAATTTTTATTTAAAGCTACGTGACATTTTTTTTAAACTCAAAGTAGTCACTTGAAATACCTTGAAAAAATACTAGATCATGTGCATTTCACTTTATAAAAGTAAATAATTGGATCACAAGGATTACATTTGTTTAAAAAAATCAGCGACATGATGAGAAGATGCATTTAAAAATATTTCTAAATTTTGAGGAGAGAGGTACCTTTTTTTTTTTTTTTAACTAGAAGTTTACTAACATAGCTTGCTCCCTCTCTCTGTCTGGGAGATACACAGGAAGAATGAGTCACTCCCATAGAAGGCCCAAGCTTACATATCAAATACCATCTTCAGTAGGGAAAAATAAGTATTGGGATTGTTTTGGGGTGTGTGTGTATGTTAGGTTACTGAGAAAACAAGGACAAGGTTTGTTTTTTGGGGGGATCTTAAATCAATGTCTTGTCCATTGATAAGATTTCCTGTGGTTTAGTCATTTGTCTCTGCCTTGCATAGAGCAAGAGATACCATTACAAATGGTGATTTGCTTTATAAGTGTAGATTTCCCTTACAAAAGGGTAACTTCTGTGTTTTCAGAGAGAAAGAAAGAGGGAGTGAGAAAGGTCCTTTGTGTGCTGACAGTAAGATGCTTATTACCAAAGTATGTTTGATTTTTGTCCCTATTAAAGTTGGATAGAATCATGGAGCAGAATGAACATATGGATTGAAAAACATAAAAGATTTCTTAGCTCTGTGCTTTATATATTTATCGATGTAACTGATATCTTAAGATAATGCTGTGTTTATGTGCATGTGTATAGATGAGCTTTAAATTTCTCAGTGATCATATGGGAATCTATTCTAAAACTTGATGTTGGGCACATAAGAATATCATGATGGCTTATAGGTAATGTCCAGACATCCTAAAAGAACTTGCCAACTATTTAAATACAAAAATACTACACTATATACCTAGTTAAGGCAATCAGAATGCTCTGTTAAGAGCTATATATAATTCACTAGATCAATTTGGACATTAGAAAAGATAAAGTAGTATTACTTGAAATAGAGTAATAAAAAATTGTTCTAAATTAAGGTAGTACCACTGTGTTCTATACTACTCAGTCAAGATCTGTTCTGTTTAGTTTATTTAGGCCTGTGTTGAGGAGCCAGGTCCTTGGGATCTCAAAGCAATAGAAATTGATAAAATGTCAAATGGGAGTTTTAGGCAAGACTCTTGGGGCTTATGCTCTACTACAAGAAAGGCAGCATAAAGGAAAGAATCCTCAGGCTTACTCCCTGAGGGGAGGTCGGGGACAGTTTTTTAATGAAATTTAGGTGGGAAAAGGGTAATCTCTATATCTCTGAAGACAAAGGAAATAAAAGCAAAAATGAACTACTGGGACCCCATCAAGATAAAAAGCTTCTGCATAGCTAAGGAAACAATCAACACTAAAAGGCAACTGACAGAATGGGAGATGATATTTACAAATGACCTATCAGATAAAGGGTTAGTACCCAAAATCTCACCAACTCAACACCTGAAAAAACAAATAATCTAGTGAAGAAATGGGCAGAAGACATGAACAGGCACTTTTCCAAAGAAGATACCAAGATGGCAAAACAGACACATGAAAAGATGCTTGGCATCACTCATCATCAGGAACATAAAAATCAAACCCACATTGAGATACCACTCATACTGGTCAGAGTGGCTAAAATTAACAACTCAGGAAGCAACAGATGTTGGAAAGGATGTGGAGAAATGAGCACCCTCTTGCAGTGTTGGTGGGAACTTAAACTGGTGCACTGGCTCTGGAAAACAGCGTGGGGGGTTCCTCAAAAAATGAAACATAGAATTACGCTATTATCCAGCAATAGCACTAGTAAGAATTTATCCAAAGGATACACTAGTGCTGATTTGAAGGGGCCCATGTACTCCAGTGTTTATAGCAGCACTATCAATAGCCTAATTATGAAAAGAGCCCAAATGTTCATCAACTGATGAATCGATTAAGATGTGAAACATAAATATATATACACAATGGAATACTACTCTGTGAAAAAGAATAACATCTTGCTATTCACAACAACATGGATGGAGCTGGAGAGTAGTAGGCTAAGCAAAATAAGTTAGTCAGAGAAAGACCAATATTACATGATTTCACTCATATGTGGAATTTGAGAAACTTAACAGATGCTTGCAGGGAATAGTAAGAAAAATACATTAAAAACAGAAAGGGAGACAAACCATAAGAGTCTGTTTGTTTATTTTTTACAATTTGGCTACATACACTGTATAAAGTGTGCTCTCTGTTTTTTAGATCCAGAGAACAAACTGAGAGTTGATGGGCATGAGGGAAATGGCAATGGGCATTAAGGAGGGCACTTGATTTGAAGAGCACTGAGTGTTATATGTAAGTGATGAATCATTGGAATATACTTCTAAAGTAAAGTCAAGACTAAATTATGTGTTAGGTAACTTGGATATGAGAGAGAGAGAGAGAGAGAGAGAAAGAGAGAGAGGGGGGGAGAGGGAGAGGGAGAGGGAGGGAGGGAGGGAGATGTCTAAGCATGTAGATGTCAAATTTCAGCACTGAGGTTCATGTTGGCACAGACTGCTTTGGCCTAGACTTCACCAGTCCTTGCATCCTTCTTACAGTAAGCATCCTCCTTCTGCACTCCTGAAAGATAAGTTCAAGAATTATAGAGTTTTTAGCTTCTGAAACATTTTTTTCTTAGAGAGGCAAAGAATGCTGGATTTTATGGTCAGAGTTGGTAGCCAAGTCCAATCCCTGCTGTCTCACATGTGTTAGGTAAACAGGCAAACAAACAAAAAAATTAATATACCACAAAGGAAAAAGACTGGAATAGTTAAGGACTAAGTGAAAGGCTAGCTTTCTTATTGAACTTGGGGGAAAGAACTGAAGCTTTATGGTCAGAAAGCACAAGGCTTAGTGAAGAGCTGATAGTTCTATCTTCCAGTAACAGAAGGGTTGTTGTTCAGAAGAAATAAGGTCTCTATCCTGAAATCAAGGTCCAAAGGGTTAGAGGAAATGAAAGTCCTGAAGTCTGCTTGACTTCAACATCAAAATGGATTCACATTAGCTTTTCTGAAATAGGTGTCCCCTTTATTTTTACCTGTTCCTTTATATGTATATTTTTGTGCATTTTCTATACATTGACTTAAGACATTTGGTCCCTATCAATCCACTTTCATTTCTTTGTTTTCTCTTTGCTATACTTTGAGGGATATTCATGATTTAGACCACATGACCTTCAACTGTGTTTCTTGTGTTGCTTGGTCAGAATTAATACAGACAAGTCTTTTAGATTCCTCTAGAGAGGATTTTATGACCATATGATGTTATTTTATTTTATTTTTCTATTTCAGATGAGTATGTTATGTGACTTTAAGGGAGAATCCAAGGTTGAATTTATGTTTTGTCGGGAAGGGAGAATCTTTGTCCAGTGTGATTCTAGTTTAGCTAAGAATTATATTTACATGAGACAGATTAATAGGAAACCAAATTTAATTTCATGTGTATGGGTACCTTATATAGACACGAAATTGCAAAGACTGACAAAATGAGGTACATAGGTCCTTATGAAGTAAGAAGAAGGGAGGAAAGGTCTGGGACTTCAAAGAAAAGGAAGAAATGTCACAGGAAAGAGTAAACTTTTGGTAAACAAATGTTTTCTGGGGTACACAGAAACAATGGAATACAGAGAATTTTAACCACAGATTTTGCTAAATTCCTCGTCTACCACTGCTAGTTCATACTATTATGCAATTATCTGTGGTGGCATATTGTGCCTATGGCAGATCCTCTGTCTAAGTTCTTTTAGGCAGTTGTGGGGAAGATAAAAGTTGCTTCTTGACAACAATAAAGACCCAAAAGACTCAAGATAATCTACATTCCATGTGGCCCATTTTGGGGTGGACTGCCCTTGGATCCTATAATTTATAAAACCATCCATAAAAATCTGGGATGTATTATCTCAAATTCTGGCCCATTAAGCACAAATATCTTCCATTCAGCCTTTAATAAAACTATAGCAGAAATGAGAAGGTATTGATCTAAGTAGCACTTGATGGAAAGGTCCATGTAACTCAATAAGGAATTCTGATTTAGTTATTAGTCACTGTTTAGACAAGAAAAATATTAGTGTCTATGTGAATTACTATAAAGTTTAGGTTAAATCACTACTTACATTGGAAGAAATTATTGATTTGAATTTTTGTCTAAGTATATTTACTTAACTGGGCAAATATTTTTGCTATAATAATTAAATTTTTGTCATAATAGTTGGAATGACTTTTGCTTTGTAATCCTAAAACTACAAACATTTGTAGGAGAAAATAGCTTTTTTGGAATGTTGGTTTTAAATGTTTGGGTTCCTACACCTAAATAATAAACATTTTTATAATAAGCTTATTTTTACACACAAAACTTGATTAACTATTTTTGATCTCATTAGTCAGTTCTAATAAATCCAATTGATAAAAAGGACTTTGATCCTCTTAAAATTAAAGTAAAAAAATTACTGTAGAAGTAAAAAGATTTTACTTGTAAGTAAATAATAGTTTACAAGATTAGTCCCAAGTGGGAGTCTCAACTTTCCCGATGGTGGGGTTTATTTCTTGCCTTTTGCCAGTGATGAGAGTTATTACTTGAACTCTGAAATAAAGTATCAGTGATCATTTTATGTATACATGTTTTATTTGATTCTCTTAAACCGAGGAAGTAACAATAGCCATTGCTTTCTCTTGCCGATCACATGTCCGGGTCATAAGACATGAGTAAGGAACCTTTTTTATATTGTCCTCTGACTCTATAATTGAAATTTTCCATCTGGAAAAAAAAAGCAACTTCAACTATGGGATGAGCAGGCCTTCTTAGGATCACTTTTCTAAGACTTCAAAAATTGTCAAAACAGGATATATGTGCAAAAATTTTAATTTAAGGTTATTAAAATTAACAAATTGTAAAAAGAGATTAAAGTCTGGAAATAGAAAAGTAGTAGCAAAATGTACCTCAGGGATGGATACCACCACAGCAGTATTTCTTGAACATGTGGATAAAGTGATTCAGAAAAAGGATTACTAACTGAGGACTTGAATACCAACTACTGTGATGAGTAGTACTGGATGCCTTTTTCAAGAATTTTTACTAACTGAATTAGTTTTATCCAGAATCACTTTACTTACATTGGATATCATTGTCTTAGATAATAACTTACTTCTGCCAACCTTGGTTTTGCCAGCCATGTGGGTGTACTCCAAATGAACTCCGTTGTACTGTTGGGGAGGAAGAATTCTCTGTTTGTCAAGTTCCTTATAGCTGGATTAACAATAAAATTGACATGAGACAGATGAAGAGGAGAAAATCAAATGTAATAGCATATGAAAGGGAAATCCACACAGACATGGATATTCCAAAGACCAGCATCATAGGGCTTCTGTTAGCTAAGGAGAGGAATGGAGTCTGAGGATCCAAAGAAGAGAAACCCCATTAATGGGAAATTGAGAGGAGATGTTTGGAAAAGAACGGTGTCCTAATACACAGATAAGTTTTTCTTCGGAAAAGAGGAATCTCTTTCAGTAGCTTTTTCCCTGATAGAGACAGGCAATTGAGGGAGACATAAAGAGCTTTCCCTAAATCTTGTGGGTTTTGATTGCTTTTAATTTAAAATGTTCACACCAAAGTGGCCCTTCATGGGGTAGGCTGCCCTTGGACCTCACAGTACTAAGCAGCTGAGAGTTCCAAACTGTACCACCCACACTATTCATATTGGTAATACCATCTTGTCAACTAAAGCATAGTTCTAGAATTTCCAGATGAAGATACCTTGTTAGCTCAGTATCTTCATAATTTGAGTCTTTGATTCTCGTTGAATTGTGTTATTCCATCAACTAAAATAACTTGATTAAAAAAAAAACCCTGCTTTTCCATTTTTGTGCAAAGAAACATATTTATTTATTTTATTTTTTTGTATTTCTTTTTTTAATAGTTTATTCTCAAATTGGTTTCCATACAACACCCAGTGCTCTTCCCCACAAGTGCCCTCCTCCATCACCACCACCTCTTTTTCCCCCTCCCCCTTCCTCTTCAACTCTCAGTTCATTTTCAGCATTCAATAGTCTCTCAAGTTTTGCGTCCCTCTCTCTCTCCCCAACTCTCTTTCCCTCTTCCCCTCCCCCTCGTCCTCCATTAGATTTCTCCTGTTTTCCTGTTAGACCTATGAGTGCAAAAATATGGTTTCTGTCCTTCTCTGCCTTACTTATTTCGCTTAGCATGACACCCTCAAGGTCCATCCACTTTCCTACAAATGGCCATATTTCATTCTTTCTCATTGCCATGTAGTACTCCATTGTGTATATATACCACATCTTCTTGATCCACTCATCAGGTGATGGACATTTAGGCTTTTTCCATGTTTTGGCTATTGTTGACAGTGCTGCTATGAACATTGGGGTACATGTGCTCCTATGCATAACCCTAGGTCATTTCTTTCTCTTCAAGAAACATATTTAATGTCCAATGAAGAGAAAGAAATGACCTAGGGTTATCTGCTTTGGTCATCACCTTGGATATCTGCGTTCTGTTGGAGGCTGGACATTTAAAAGGTATACGTTGGTTGATAAAAAAAAGTTGCCTTTAAATTTAGCAGTCTTCACGTTTTTGAGGCAGTTGGCTTTGTAATCTAAAATAACCAATTTTCCTTTTTTTTTTTAACATTGGACTTAAGATTTTATTTTTCCTCATGGTTTAAATGAATGTTCCTTGCTCAAACTGCAAGACTCATTTTTAGATCCTCATTGTAAAAAAAAAAAAAAACTTCAGTCCTTAGTCTCTATCTATCCCCCTTGACACATTCACAATTGTATAATTTAAGTTCAGATTTCCATCTGTAAAATCTCTCACATCTCTTTGGTAGCACAAAACATTTGAAAGCCTTATCAACATGAATTCATCATCAGAATGGTTCAGAAATTCCTCAGTGATCAGTCTGTATAGGCTCAGACTATGTTTTTTTTCATTGTGATAATCTAATTGTTTGGTATTTCAATAATTCCCCCATATATTAACTTAAGAAAAGTTTATAATTGTTATCTCAGTTAAACATAAGAAAAATGTGTGATGCCAGATATTTTAAAAACACATTTCTGAAATCCTGTAATGCATCTTTAGGCATATGTTTTGTTGATCATTCAGCTATACTTTTACCTCATTAAGGGTCCAAAAAGTTTTAAAAATGTAATGCCAAATATTAGCATAAATATGGATATACCAAAGAATTAAGATATAAATGTAATTTGCATTTTTTAAAAGACTTGAATCTACTAGTTCTAATTTAATTTTTATCTAAACTTAAATATAAGTTTATGATTTTTTAAATGTTTATTCATGAGGCACAGGGGCAGGAAGAGTTGACAGAGAGACAGAGTGTGAGCAGGGAGAGAGACAGAGAGAGAGACAGAGAGAGACAGACAGAATCCAAAGCAGGCTCTAGACTTTTAGCTGTCAGCACAGAAACTGAGGTGAGGCTCCAACTCATGAACTGTGAGATCATGATCTGAGCCCAAATTGGTGCTCAACCAACTATGATTTATTTTTTAATTTTTAATTTTTTAAGAGAAAGAGTGCATGAGCAGGGGGTGGGGAGAGAGAGAGGGAAGGAGGGAGGAAGGGAGGGAGAATCTTAAGGAAGTTCCACACTCAGCACAGAGCCTGACCTGGGGCTCCATTCAATGACCTTGGGATCATGACCTGAGTCAAAATCAGGAGTCGGACACTTAACCAACTGAGCCCCCCAGGCACCACCAAATTTATGATTTTATATAAAAAAAATCGTGAAAGCCTAACATGGCATTTTATTGGAAGTCCAAACTATCCAGAGTTTTGAGGAATTATCATGGTGTTGAGTAGTAGACAGGGCCATCCTCCCTGGACCAGAACAGGTTTTTTTGTGTATACTACTCAAATTCATTAGGTAACCTTTCACACTAAAAAAATACTTGACTATATTGGTCTTGATTTATGGATACCAAAACTTTAATCCATTTGAAAGCAAACAAACTTATTTTATAAGAACTGCTTACTGCATAAATTAACACGTTTTTGTTGTTACTCAGTTTGAAGGTTTATTAGGAACTCTGACATAACATTCTATAATGTTACTGTATAAATACTGCTGTTTTGGGAGCCTGGGTGTCGTACTTGGTTGAGTTTCTGATTCTTGATTTCAGTTCAGGTCATTATCCCAAGGTCGTGGGATTGAGCCCTACATCGGGCTCTGTGCTGACTGTGGATCCGTAGCTCTGTCCCTCTGCCTGACTCTTCAACTCACATTCTCTCTCTGTCTCTAAAATAATTGACAAAAAACAAAGAAACAAACAAAACTTATGGCTGTGTTGTCTTAAAACCAGAGAGATAACCTGCTCAGTACTTAATAAGAACAGACCTAGTTCAATAAAGCTGTAAGTAATAGTCTTCTCCCTTGTGAGGA
Organism: Suricata suricatta; assembly: GCF_006229205.1. Classification (NCBI taxonomy): domain Eukaryota; kingdom Metazoa; phylum Chordata; class Mammalia; order Carnivora; family Herpestidae; genus Suricata; species Suricata suricatta. The sequence continues at coordinate 73,347,079 of NC_043701.1, read as the reverse complement.
GTTTACTTTTTTCTCCCGAGAATCATCTCATCATCCCAATGTACTTAGTACACTGTGAATATTAATAAATAGTTCTAAATAAAAATGAGGCTAATTACTGTAGAATAATCCTGACACAGTACATCAGTCAATCCCAGGCACAAGCCAATATATCACATCCTGATAGTCATGGTTCCTGCTCCTGACAACGTTCTTCATGATCGTCTGTGCTGGAAATGAATTAAAGGACAATATTTTAACAGTTTTCTCTTTCTTGCCTGTCTGTACCCTCATTTTCTCCTCTACATTCAACTTAGAATGAAAGACATCCATTGTTCCTAAGTGGGCTATTATGAATTCATTATCTTTTACTTCATAAAGATCAATAGAGCAGTCTGTGTATTTTTCTTCTACTGAATTACAATTTCTCTGAGGCTTACAGGAGAAAAGATTTGTATTTTGTTAGAATGGAAGTGACAGTGTTTTAATGGATACTGTTTGTCATCTATTTTTGGTATTTCAATCAACTACTCAATCAAGAGGCACCTGCCCTCCCTCTTCTACTTTTTCCTCACAGCAGGAATTTGTTTTTATTAATTCCCATGTTGCTGGACTTTGGTCACTGTTTTTCACATTAACTCAGGGAATGATACAAGATGACTTGGACATGGGTTAGATATTGAACTAGTTAAGTCATTAGAGACCAAAGAAAGGCTGAACTCTTAAGTTTTAAACCATATTTTAGGAATTGCATTTAGAATTTAGAAAGTACTCATTATTATTCAAAGACTACCATGATTACTAAGTGTGGATAGAAAATTACAACATCATTTTGAAAAAGATTCATTATAAAGTTTGCAGTTATTCTTGGTGCTATCTTTAATCTTCAGAATAAAGAGTTTCTTTTATTCTGAAATCATACTAAGGTTTGTCTAATACTGAAATCTTCACATAATATTAGACCAAGTTTTACATAATTTCTGCCACCCCCAACGTTATAAATTTTAATTAAGGATTTCAAAGAGGGTTGAAAGATAGCATCATGCTTCTCTCTTCGGAAGAAACATGTATTTTAGGTTATGCATTCACACGATCCCCCCCACCCCTCCAAGCAATGTCTAACCAAAAAGGGGCAAGCCAGGAAATGAACTCAAGATTTCAGACTGTGTGCCCTATTTATATGATTATGCTCTGGGCTATTTTCATAATTCTAGGCCCCATTCCATTTTCTTAGTCCCTAAAGATGATTGGAGAGTAGGAAAAAGAAATAAGAAAGACTGATTGCCATGGATTATCATTTTGTTTTTAATTTTCAACTGCAAGTTCACATTCTCCTTTGAGTCTCCTCTACCACTGAGTTGTTTCTCACAGTCACTTGGGGAAATTTGAAATGCTAGATCTGCTTTTCTGAAACACAGTGTACTGAAATAATCATAGGAACAAATTTCATAAGGATTTGATGATGAGAGACAAATGAATTCATTCCTTTTAAACAAATGCACTTAGGATTGAAAGTTAAGGCTAATTCTATGATAACATCATTCAATAAGGTTTGTTCCTAACAAAACGACAAACTAGGATGAAAGGGAAGTATATTACTGAAAAAAAAGTATATTACTACATGTGTGAAATTCAGAATGTCAAGTTTTTCCAAGAGTATTGAAACTCAGCTTGTCAGAGTAGTTTTCAGACAAAAAAGGAAGGATTAAACAATTTATATATTTGTAAATGTGCCTTAAGATCTATTTAATATTTTAAAATATATTTTAGGAATAATTTCAAGCAACGGCAGTTGTAAAGTACTTTACAAAACAAATTTATTATCTATTTTAATGACTTATTTCTATAAGTGTGGAAGTCCTTATTTTTTTCTCTCCTGATTTCTTGGTGAAATGGAAAGTTCAGTTAGGAAAAATTGATATTTAAATATCAAGAAGAAACTTCTTGTCAAAAATGAATAATATATTTTTTATTTTACAGGCTTTGATATACAATCTAGCTAGATCACTATAAAAGATTTTTATGAAAGCAAGCAAGCTGTACTAGTTTTTTCTTATAGTAGTTTATTTCTCTGTTCCTGTACCAATAAAACTCCTCATACATTTAAGACTGGGGAGATCAGGCTAAAAACACCATCTTTGCTACTAAAAGAACAATAAGAGCTTAAAATAATGATTTGACATGCCATTCTGGGCAAGATCTATATAATACAGGGCAACAAAATATTTCCAAATTCTGGCCCATGCTTGAAACCCATTATCAAGTCAATATCTGTTACAAACTTTAAAAATCATCAGAATATAAACATAGGTGGATTTTATCTCCTCAAAAGCAACATGACCAAGTAAAAATTTCCATTCTTTGCTCTGGGCTCATGTAGTCAGTTACCAATGGACTTCAAAAAAAAAAATTGGAAGTTGAATTGCAATCCCATTTTTGCAAAAACAACTGTATGGACTTCTGAAAAAATAAATGAATGTGTCATCTACTGGCCATGCACAAAAAGATGGATGGCAGTAAATCACAGTAGAAGAATCTTTGGTGAATTAAATCAGAGCCTATGTGTCATAGTGATAAAGAGCCTGGGCATTAAAGGCAGGCCACAAGGAGCAACAGTCCACTCTAGATCACGGACTATGTGACTATGGCAATGGTAGTACCTATTTCAGTTAGTTATTATGGGCATTAAATGAGATAATGTATATTGTTGGGTTTGAATGGGGCTTGATCCCTAGTTAAGGTTCATTGTATTTGTTACTGATATTTATCCCATTGAGAAGTAGAACATAGGTTATTCCCCTTGAATCTGGACTAGGTTGCCAGTGATTTCTCTGAACCGAGACTATGGAGAAGTAACACTATATGCTCTAATCTGTTTGGCCTGCTATAAGAACAATTCTGTAGAGCGGTTTATAAACAACAAACATGAATTATAGTTTTGGAGACTGAGAAGTCCACGATCACGGTGCCAGCAAGGGTGGGTTCCGGTTAGAGTCAGCTTCCTGGCTCACAGATTTCCATCCTCTCACTGTGTCCTTACATGGTGGAGGGTCCTAAGGAGCTCTGGGGCCTCCTTTATACAGTCACTATTCTTATTTGTACAGACCCTGCCCTCATGATCTAATCACTTCGTGAAGGGCCCCATCTCCAAATATTATCAAGTTGGTTATTAGGATTTAACACAAAGTCTTGGGAAAAACATTCAGTTGATAGCAATCTAGTCCCATGCTTGGTTTTTCAGTACAACTAACAGTTTCTGCCTTACTGTCCTGGAATCTTGACCTACCAAAACATAAATTCAAACTCCTTCTAGAGATGGAGGCCTCAGGAAAGGGGACTAAATGGCCAAGCATGTGAATGAAAAGGTCATGGTGTGCATACATCTTAGCTGAGTTTTCAATAATTCCAGACTCAGGCTTTATCTCATGTTGGCATTGGATATCCTTAAGTGACAAGTATCAATTTGAGCTCATTTAATCCACAGAACCATTATAAATCATCAACTTTTGTGTTAAGCCATTACATTTAGTGGGCTGGTAGTTGTGACATAACAAAAAATAATCAGAATAATATATTATTACTATTACCATGGACAGAATAATGAGAAAATGATTCAAAGACCATTCTTTTATTTTATATAATAACATAAATATATGTAAAATAAACTTTTGCACCTGCTATGCTAAGCACAATTGAGCTATTGGAGGGATTTAGCAGTGAATAACACAAAATTACTGTCCATACAAAGAGTACAGTTTAGTTAGGGTCATAGCAACATGTGACCTTTCTAGTATTGAGTTTCTGTGGCAGAAAGACTTGTTCTGACTATGATAATAAGTTTGGGTTTATTCTTGGGCTGAGACTCATGGTACAATGTGTAAATTGTATGTTGAAAATCAGATAATTCATCAATTGTAAAAGTAATTCTGCCATAGAATAAAAATGGAAGAAAAGGAAAAAAAGGAAAATAAAGCTTATGTTGATTTCTTCTATAAAGGTACTTCATCTTTATATTTTCAGTAATACTTTTATCAAAAACAATTTGTTTCAGAAAGTATAATAAGAACTCTAATGTGATAGAATAAAACAATTTAATTGTTGGCATCAAAGCTCACCTGGGTGAAAGAATTGAATGTGGTCTGCTAACCTGATAGAGGGTACAAAGTGATCTCCTGAAGACGTGAGTTAAGAAAACATAGAAAAGCTATCTGAATGCCAAGAGATGAATATAAATTCAGTGGTGGGGTGGAAAAACAATGACAAGAATGAAGGAAGATAAGTAGGAGACAAAGGCTAAATAACAGGGTTAGGGGCTGGGCCTTGAGGAAAAAGATATCCAGAAAAAATTTCCAACTCTGATCATACAGGAGAAGTATAAAAACAAGGCTGTGTATTTTTTCCTGTTTTAAGTTCCTCAGTCTCTGCAGTGTGCATCTCTATTGCTTATGTAATTGTTTTTATGTACAAATCAAGGATAAGAATTTGGTAAAGGGACCAGCTTGGAGCAGAGAGACACAAATGGCAGCAGATGGGGGGATGCAAGGAATTTGAGAGTTCACTGGGGCAGAAATGAGGATCCAGATAAGACTATGAATGTAAATTCTTGGGAATTTGCTGAAATTTTAGAGATAGCTTTCGATTTTAAATAACATATGAGATAGATGATCAAGGTTATTTTTTCCCAAAGATCCAAAGGCAGGATGTTACTAGCTAATACCTGAGGTCTGTCACATATGAGGGGAGATGATGCGCCATACAAAAAATAATCACTGAGAAAAGTGTTTGGTACTGAGGGTGGGGGTGATGGACAGCAAACCAGGATTTACTGATCACCAGCTAGCCAGCTAGGCACTTAACACTGTGCTAGATGCTTTGCATACTTTTATCATTTGAACTTAATGATTTTCTATATTATACTATCCATGTGACACACAGGAACTGAAGAGAGGCTATAACATAGCTAGTAGAAGGTAAAAATGGAACATTTGCAATCAAAACCTATGCTCTCCCTATTAAACCTTATTTTGCACTCATGAATATATAAAGTAAAATTTTGTGATTCCCAGATGCCCTTGAATGCAGACTTTCACCTAATTCTAGGGAAATATTCTCAAATGCATGCTTTTATCAGGTATAGTATCAGTTGACAAATAGTGACATTACTGATACTTTTTAATGACAAACTCTGTGGTGATTACAAATAAATGGGACTTAGTGCCTGGTTGGATATCTTGAGTTCCTCCTTCTAATGTCCTCATAGGAAGCTTTTTAGAGAGTGCCTTGGGAAAAATAACACAATGAATATAATTGGTCACTAGTTCATTTTCTTCAAAATCTTGCCCTCTCCTCAGGAATATTCCTTGTTTTCATGTCTCTTTCCATATCACATCGGGTAGCAATGCCCTCCATGTACTATTTTATCAAAACCTGCCTTAAGATGGACAGATTGTCTGACTGTAGACTTCCAGGCCTCATCCGGCGCTCTGTAATTCTGTGGATAATCAAGCCTCTTATGGGTGCCCATTAACTCCAATTTAGAATCACCAAAAAGAATTAAGTGGAAGTTAAAGTTTGAGCAGTAGAATAAGAGAAAAGAGAGAGGGACTCATTAAAAAGCATATGCAGCAAAACTATTTAAATAGAAGTTAGCCCTTTTATGGTTTATATGCTATTTGTTTGCATTGTAAGTTCTAGAAGTATTCTCAGAAAGACTTCTTTGACACTGTATAAAAATGAACAGTAGACAACATTATAGGAAATGGAGTGTGTGTTTCTCCGAGCATCTGGCAAAGGCATCTGTTGGAGATGGGACACCAGCTCATTGCTCTGTTCTTATGTGAAAGGTCTAATTAAGTAGCAGACAACTCTAGAAGCCCTAGAGTGTAGTTCAAATCAGTATCCAAAGGTTTAGAGATGCTCAGAAACCTCTTAGATCAGTAATACTGAAGAGCAAATCTCAGCAAAACTAGCCCAAAGTTTCATGCCTAGAATATGCAGAAGTTGAAAGAACGTTTATGAGGCACTATGTCTAGCTCCAAGGCATGGTAGAGAATGACTAAGCTGGAAGGAACTTCAATAATAAGTTCTTGGCTAAGGCTGCTATTTAAGTTAATTTAAACTAGCTCAGAAAGAGAGCTTTTTACGCTTTTCTAATTAATCTTCAGGGAGTGAGATATTGCAATAATAACTCATAATCTTTAGAATCAGGGAGTTTAGTCTTTTCACTAAATCCTCTTTCTATCATTCATCCATCTTGCCTCCATCTTTCCTTCTCTTCTTCTCTCTCCCCTTTTCCTTCCTTTCCTGATACTAAATTGTTGCTCCATCAGTTATATATTCCATTCCACATGTTGAATTGTCCTGTCATAGCCCTCCCTTGCATTAGCTCCTCTCTAGGCTAAGGAATTTAGTTCCAGAGGTTTTGCTAATTGGACTGGTTTACCCAACGTGTGTTTGCTTTTTTTTAGAGGCGGGGGAAGTTATATCTAGATTTTCCTTATTCCACATGCCAGTGAGATGTAAGACATGCTAGATATAGAAACGTTCTTGCAATGTTCACCAAATTAAATCTCCTTTGTGTTCTTTCTTTCCAATCTGTCACTCTGTTAGACATAGGAATTGAAAGTTTTTAAGTTAATCAACATAACACCTTGATACATGGGATTTATTTTTCCTACAAATGCTTATTATTAAGATAAAGCATTTTAAATAATTGCCTACTTTATAAATTAAACTTTGGGCTAAAATAGTAGAATAAAGAAAAATGGTGGGTTAATGTGAATCCATGGACCTGCTTGTCTCCAGGTCTGCAAATGTGCATTAGTGTCTGAGACTTGACTTCCCTTCTGACGGTTGGGGAACAGAAGTACCCAACTCAAGATGAAGCAATAAATCTGACTCACTTTATGAAACCAGTGCCTGAGCTATAACCACAGCCACTCATGCAAAAAGAAAACTAACATCTTACGTTTTATTTACATTTTATATAGGAATGTGGACCTAGGGAAGTTGTAGGGTCCAGATACACGACTGTGAAAGCAAACATTAGTCCCATTGCTGAACCTACTGTATATTCAAACTTTGTAAAAGTTAATCTAAGACCTTATTTTAAGATATTTTTCTTAGAGTTGAGGGAGGTAACTTAGAGTCTAGGGAGCAGGAGGTAATTTCAAAATGACTAGACAAAGATGTGCAGGAAAATGATGGGGGAGGGCCAGAAAGCAGGGAGAAGAAAACACTTTTCATTTCTTGAGTAAATCTTTGCAAACCAAAATTGCCAAACTCATGAACAGGAAGAAGCTAATTATGTTACTACTGTAGACATGTTAAACTGGTAAATTAACATAGGAGGAACTATAAAGAAAGAGCATACTAAGTAAAGCAAAATCAGCAACCAAAAGATACTCTAAATGAAATTGATTTTATTTTTTTTATTAAAAGTTTTTAATGGTTTATTTGTTTTTGAGAGAGAAAGAGAGACAGAACGCAAGTAGAGGAGGGGCAGAGAGATGGAGACACAGAATCCAGAGCAGGCACCAGGCTCTCAGGTGTCAGCAGATGTCAATGTGAGGCTTTTATTTTTTTTATTTTTTATTTTTTTTCCATAATATTTTATTGTGAAATTGTTTTCCATAC
>NC_043701.1:73248823-73339365 GCF_006229205.1 Suricata suricatta | reverse complement strand
CCCAGACCATATCACTGATGAGTAAAGAGACAAACAATAAATGAGTCCTGAGGGATAGATGAAGAATCTAAAAGATCCAAAACCAGAAACTGAGAAAATGACAAAAATATCAGTATTTGAAGAGATAATCAATTTTCAGATACTGAAAAGTGAACTGGTTGTCAATTTGAAAGATCTCCTAGAGTTCTGGATAAGATAAAAATTTAAAACAAAATACAAACAAACATCATTGAGACACATCATAGTCAAACTGCAGACTCAGGGTTAAAGGGAATACTTAACAGGTGTCAGGATTGATAAAATAATGACCATTAAACATAGAATAAACTCCTCTTCTGCAACAACTGATGCTGGGATACAATAAAACAACATATTCAAAGTTTGAGGAATAATAACCATCAACCTAGAAATGTACACCCTGGGAAATCAACGTTTTCAAGAGTATGGGGAAAGTATGGGGTGCCTGGGTGGCTCAGTAGGGCATGTGACTCTTGATCTTGCGGTCATGAGTTTGAGCCCCACATTGAATACAGAGATTATTTAATTAAGAAAAAAATAAAAAATAAGAGTAAGTTTAAACTGAAGGCATAATCCTGGGCACCTGGGTGGCTTAGTCGGCTGAGTGTCCCACTTCAGCTCAGGTCATGATCTCATAGTGTGGGGTTTGAGTCCCGCATTGGGCTCTCTGCTGACAGCTCAGAGCCTGGAGCCTGCTTAGATTCTGTCTCCCTCTCTCTCTCTGCCCCTCCCCTGCTCATGCTCTCTTTCTCTAAAATAACATTTAAAAAAAAATAAAAAGAAAACCCTACTGAAAAATATAACTACTCTGATATTTTACAACCAGAGAACTTTGTGTAACAACTAAAAACATGTTGCAGTAGAAAGGAAAAGGAAGATAGATGCAAGATAGAGGAATACAAGGTAACAAAGTAACATGGTAATTGACAAAATTATTGGTAAATTTACTCTTTACTATAGAAGTAATGCCTGTTTTTGCTATAAAAAAGCTAAAATTAAGCCACAAATAATAATATAGTAGGGTTAGTCAGTAGTTGGCACAAAGAAGCTAATATTTTTATGTTGGGGAAAGTAGCTTGAATAATTTCAGGCTTCCAAAAAAATAAGTATGCAGATTAAAATGCAAGGTATACATTAAAATATGAGAAAATTATTTTTTCCAAACAGTTGGGCAATTATAAAATGCCGTGTTCTGCTCTCAGAGGGCTGCAGGGGGGAAGCAAAGAATCAGAAAAGATGGTAAAACAGAAAAAAAAAATGAGGTGGTAAAAGACATCCAAAGCCAGTAATAAGTAATCAAAAGTAATAAGACTGGGGTCTGGGTGGCACAGTCATTTGAACCTCAGATTTCAGCTCAGGTCATGGTCTTTCAAGTTAGTGAGTTTGAGCCCCACATCGGGCTCTGTGCTGACTGCTAGGAGCCTCAAGCCTGCTTTGGATTCTGTGTCTCCCTCTCTGTCCCTCCCCTCCTCGCACTCTGTCTCTCCCTCTCTCTCAAAAATAAACATTAAAGTTTTTTTTTAAGTAGTAAGAATGGATTATTGCTATCAAAATCCTTAAGATATTTAAATGTGACTATAATCTCTGCCACCCCATCCCAGAATATCTTACTGCTTTTGACCCAATACTGTGTCTATATTAGGGTAGTGTCAGAGCGTTCTGCTATGTTTTTTTCCCCTGCAGATGCTCTGATCCCACAGGCCAGGGACTCAGGATGGCGACTGCATCAACTGCCAAGCATCTCAATCCTAATCATCCATTCAGGAACAAGGAAATATTTGTTTGGGGAGGTCCACATAATCAGGGTACCCATGATAAATCAGACCTTGATGGGGACCCCAAGGATTACCAGATTCTCACATACTTACTGTAGAAGCAAGGCTAAGATGCCACATTGCTTTTCTGTATGTTAATATCAACTCAGATCCTGCTTCCAATATTCCTTGAACTATGTGAGTGTTTTGTTTTTCCTGGAATATGTTTGTTTGAATGCATAGCCATATGTACTTTTGGGGAAGGACTGAGGAGTCTTGATCCTACATATGAGTGGTTTTGTAGGGTCCTTCTTCTGGGGGACAACACAAAGTGTTCCAGTTCAAGGTGTAAAAGCTGACTTAGGTCTGTGAGCTGGGCAAGGTGTCAAGACTTCTTATTGGAGTCACTACTGTCAGTCTCCTGGTCATTCTTGCACAAAGCTGAGGGGTACTCCTGTTGGATGCCCATCTATTGTGCCCCTATGATTGTTACAGTTCTGATAGTCCATTTGATAACTTTCTAGATGGCAGGCCTCCTTGACTACACCTGCACCCCTGTCAGTCTATATGATCTTGCTTAAAGCATTCAAATTCAGACACCTGGCCCCTATTGTTAATAGTGTCTGTTGAGTTTGATTACCATCAGCAAGTCAAGTTCAGTAAAGGCTTCCCTTCCCTTCAGCTCTTGTCTAGAGAAGAGAACCGCCAGGTAACGGTTGAATTCTTGTATCTCTCACCAGCAGTATTCCTTTTGGCCCTGCATCTGCCTAGGGGAGAAAATCATCTGGTGGGTGTTCTGAACATGTATAGTGTATCATTACAGAATGATCAGTTACCTGAGCCTTTGAATTTTTTTATCCCACCATCTGCCTCAGCAATTCAACTTTGCTTTAATATAGGCCTTCTCTTCTTTTTTTTCCACATTCTGAGAAACCATCTTCGAAGTCCTTATTGTTGAAAATTTTATTTTTATAATTTTTTATGTATATTTATTTTTGAAAGATAGAAAGAGTAGGGAAGGGGTAGAAAGAGAGAGAGAGGGAGACACAGAATCTGAAGCAAGCTCCAGGCTCCAAACTATCAGGACAGAGCCTGATGTGGGGCTTGAACTTGGGAGCTGTGAGATCATGACATTAGTCAAAGTTGGACACTTAACACACTGCTACCCAGGTGACCTGATTGTTGAAAATTTTAAATCTTAGGAGAAGTTTTCCAATCTGTGAACTCTCTTTGGTCTACTTTTTTGTTCTGGACCCCAAGAACAATCACTCCCAGACTGTATTTCTCTGCATATTCCTTCAGCTTTGGTATGTGCCAAATAGGTCTTGCAATTCCTTGGGATACAGGACTTTTTTTTTTTTTTTCTCCTTAACAGCCCTGGTATGTCCCCAATGAGTCTATGCTACCAGTTAATCCTAGCTATGTGCCTAGTTAGTCAGAAAGGGAGATGGGGCATATTTTTAGGGGAGAAACTGTCCTTGATGGGGAAGGGTATCTGCATTACCCACCAGTATGTGCAAAATGCTAGCTCTTATTAGAGGTCAGCCATTTCTGTAGGTTAAGTCCAAAAGAATATGGGGTACGTAAAATCTGTGGGTTTTTTTTTTTTTACATTTTAGTTTATTTTTTGAGAGACCAAGCACGAGCAGGGGAGGTGCAGAGAAAAAGAGAGAGAGAGAGACAGACAGAATCCAAAGCAGGCTCCAGGCTCTAAGCTGTCAGCACAGAGCTTGATATGGGGTTTGAACCCACAAACACAAGATCATGACCTGAGCTGAGGTCAGATGCTCAACCGACTGAGCCACCACGCAGGTGCCTCTGGGTTACTTAAAATCTTACAGGAGTCTTCCCAGAAGTCTCCATTCCATGTGTCAGGCTCCTAGCCCAACAAGGATGCTGATCTTGACCTAGAAGTTTCCTTAGATATAATATTTAACCTTTTCTAGCTCAGCTGCCCAAACTCTTACATCCTGGGCTTGATGAGGGCTTTGCATGCTACCACACAGGCCATTTGGCTTATAGACATGGCTTTGAAATGCTTGATAACTATCCTTAGCTTTTCATTATTTTTCTCTACTGCTTCAACGTCATTTAGCAATAACCACCTCATCCCACTGCACGTATAATTTCTCCTCCCATCAGTTTCAAATGCCCAGTGGGTACATTGTACCAGCTAATGCATTCCCTTAACCCGCGTGCTAACCCAATTCACCACTGGTAGAAGTTTGACAATACAATGTCAGAGGTCATTTGTGTTCCATCAGTGATTGGGGGTGAAGGGGGCTCATCTATGCAAAAAGTTATCCAGCCTAAAAATGCCAAATTATTGTCTACTCTTTTAGACCACCCCTAGACCTTGGCATCAAGGAACTTAGATACTTGATGAGGATATTCTCTGGCAAAGGCATATTATAATATTCATAGAGGTTTATAAAACATCTTTGTCTCTGAGCATTGGTCCTTCTTGGCCACTGAAGTAGATACTCAGCCTGGAAATTCTGAAGAGAGTAGTGGTGTCCACATTGCAGCCAAGCCTGCATCCTTCACAGTACCACAGAATATCCGGCTGATGCTCTCAAAGAAAAACTGTGCTTTAAACTGGCGTTTTATTCTTCCATTTTTTCTTTACACTGCCTACCTTTATTCACAAAGGTGATGAATAGAAATACGTCAATTTATGGTTTAAAATTTAAATACTGTTGAGAAAGCCCTGAGGTTTGCCAGTATACACATTTTATGTCCTAATTGAAAAAACAAAGGCTTTTTCAAAGTGCATTAGATGTTTTGGCTGAATACAACTTTCCCACAGCAGGTGATCTTTGCAACAGCTGACAGAAGGCCTTTAAAATGGGTTCTGAAGTTTATTTTCTTCATCTTGCATGTGGATAATTGAATTGCAGTTTGCTAACTGAGACAGCACTAGTTGGTCTCGAGTGTACCATTCTGACACTTGAAAGGAACCTTGGGTTTCTTTAGCCATTGAAAAATAGGGTACTAAAGGCAGAAGTTTTCCAGAAAGTGTATTTTTAGACTGACAATTTATTAGAGCTTCTCTTAGAAGAAATATGCCTATTAAAAGCTTTTCAGAATCTTCCAAATCAGTTTTTTCTTTTATTTCTCTAGATTCTCTAAGAGCTGCTGGAAAGCATCGTTTTCATTTTAGTAATAGGCAGTAGTAGTAATTTATTGAACACATACCATGCCCCATATGGGACATATGATTTCATTAAATCTTGTTTTATACTAGAAGAAAGTGAGGCTTAGATAACTTGAGTACTCACCTATGGTCATTCAGCTGGGAAGGTGTGGTCCTGAATGGTGCACCCACGTCAGTATGCTATAAACCCAGTGCTCTAACCGTTATACTAAAAGATTCCATCTAGACTCTGCTGCCTCTTTAAGTTCTCAGTTCCTAGCACAGCAGTGGACACACAGGGAATACTTAATAATGTAGAAAATAAATGTTCTTAGAATTAAATGGAATCTTAGTTATAGGGAATGTTATATGGTTACTATATATAACTGCATGAAAATAATTGTTTGGCTACCCTGAGCATGTTTTAAAGAACTCTTTCTCCACTTACTTATCAATTCATTTTTTTCTTAATATTTTGTTTTCCTAATTTATTTTGAGGTGTATTTGACATACAATAAACTGAACATACTAAATAGCATCATTTCATGAATTTTGACATGTTTACACCTATGAAATAATGACCACCCACATTAGGAAGTGAACATATCCATTATTTGGAAAGTTTATACCAATTGATAATCCCTCTACCCAATCGCTCCCCCCAACCACTGATTATTTTTCTGTCACTATAGATTTACTTTTATATCTAGAACTTCATGTAAGTTGTATAATATAACGTATTCTTTTTGTGTCTGGGTTTTTTTCTCATAATAATTTGGAGATGCATACATATTACTGCATATACCAATTATTTCTTATTTTGTTGTTGTGGAGTAGTATTCCATTGTATGGATGTGCCACAATTTCTTAAGAATTTATTTACCTGCTAACAGACAAGTGGATAGTTTGTAATGTTGGTTACTACAAGTCAAGCTCTTTTGAATGTCTGTCTGTATGTGTTTGTATGAATAGATGCTTTCTTTGTTCCCTTGATATATTCCTAGAAGTAGAAGGGCTAGATCAGATGATATTGTACAAACTGAAATTATAAGAGAACTGTCTGATTGTTTTCCAAAGTGGTTGTACCATTAACATCTCCACCATGTATATTAACTTTCTGTTCCTCTATATCCTCAATATCACTTCATATAGTTAGGCTTTCAGTTGCAGGCCTGCTAATAGATATGCAATGTTACTTCAAGCTGTTTTAATTTTATGTTTTCTAATGAATTATGCAAACCATCTTTTCATGAGTTTATGTGTCTGCTTTTATTAAATGAAGCCCATTTTCAAATATTTGCCCATTTAAAAAACATGGTTATTTTCTGGTTACTGAATTTTCAGAGTTCTCTATGTATTCTGAATACAAGTCCTTTCCTATACATATGCTTTTGAAATATTTTCTCCCAGTTAATGGGTAGTCCTTTCATTCTTTTTCAGAGTGCTTGTGTTTCTAATTTTGAAGAAGTTCAATTTATCAATTGGTCCATTTGTGGAGTGTGCTTTTTATGTCAGAATTCAGAAATCTTTGTGTAATTGAAGGAAGCAAGTATTTTATGTGTTCTTCTATGAGTTTTATAATGGGAGGTTTTATCTTTATGCCATAAAATAATTTGAGTTAATTTTTATTAAGATATAATATTTATTTTCATGTATACATATATCCAATTGTTCCATCATCATTTATCAAAGAGACTTTTTTGCCACTAAGTTGACTTTGTACCTTTATTGAAAGTCAGTTGTCCCTGTATGTACAGATCTATTTCTGGATCCTCTTTCTGTATTTAAATCAGTATAGTACTGTCTTCCTTAGGTAGCATTATAGTTGTAACATACTACAGTAAAACCTTGGATTGCGAGTAACTTGTTCCACAAGTGTTTTGCAAGATGAACAAATATTTCTAGTAAATTTTAATTTGATAAATCAGCGGTGTCTTGAATTACTAGTAGTATTTGATGCTGAATGTCACATGATCACAACTGAGCCAATGGTTGTTTTCTCTCTCTCACTGTAGGATGGTGGGTGATCATCTCCCATGCTCAGATGCTCAGTCTTAGGCTGCAGTGTTTGGCAGAAATTGGTGATATTTCAGAACATTGCAAGGTGCCCACAACCGGCACTAGAGTAGTTTTTGTCTCTTCAAAGCACCAATGGACAGATCTTTGCTTTTCCATACAAGAGTAAACTCAGGAATGCTTTTCTTCATTCTAGGTCAGGCTGCCTGCAGATACAGACCCTTTCCTCTGGTGCCTTATTGCTAATTCCATTAAATACAGTATATGACAAGAGTTTATTAATACCACACTGTAGTCAACATCTATGTGAGCATATACAATGGCATCCATGCAGAAAGCGTTCACTGAACAACAGATAGTAGTGATTCCATTAGTGATAGTGAAATCATACTATATAATAACCCTTCTCTCTCTTCTCTCCCTCACAAGAGCCACAAAAGTTTTCTAAGTAAGTGGAGGTTAATTTATTTTTCTGTATATTTTTTATTTATATTATATTACAGTATTGTAATCATTTTGATATGAATATTTTGGGGTTGTGGCTTTCTAAACCAATTTATCAATTTCTACCAAAAACATCCACTACAACTTTGACTAGGATTGTATTGAACCTACAGATCATTTGGGGAAATTGACAAGACTAACTAGTGAGTATTCTTATCCATGTATATGCAGATGATCGCCCTATTTATTTATGTCCTTAATTTCTCTCAGCAATATCTTGTGGTTTTCAGTCATAGTTTCACATATTCATTCACATTTATCCATGAGTATTTAATATAACTTGATATTATTGTAAATGAGATTTTTAAAATTATTTTCAACTTTTGATTACTTGTTGCTCGTGTGTAGAACTCCAACTAATTTATGTATATGAAAATGTATTTCCCAACTTTGCTAAACATACTTATTGCATGTAGGAGCTTTTTTAGTATATTTTGTCATATTTTCTACATATATTATGTCTTTTGTTAATAAACACTGTTCTATTTCTTCCTTTCCAATCCACATCCATTCTTAAAACCTCCAAAGCAATGTTTTATCTAAGTGTTAAAAGCAGATGTCATAGTCTTGTTCCTGAACTTGGGGAAAAACATTCAGTCTTTTACAATTAAATAGGACATGAACTGTAGGTTTTTGTATATGCCCATTTTGAGACTGAGGAAGTTCCCTTCTATTGCAAATTTTTTGAAAGATTTTATCACTCCTTTCTCATTCTCTATTAAGCTGATCATGTGCTTTTCCTCAGCCTGTTGATAGTTAATCACTCTCATTTTTAAATTGATGAACCCCACTTCTGACATTGTGTGTGTGTGTGTGTGTGTATGTATGTATTACAATTCTATGGGTTTTGGCAAACGCATATAGTGCTATATATCTGTTATCCACAGTATGACAAACGATGGTTTCCCTGCTCTAAAAATCCACCATGTTCCATCAAATGATCTTTTCTCCCCTGGTTCTAAGTTCCTGCCAACCACTACTTTTCATTGTCTATATAGTTTGCCTTCTCCCGAATGTTACGTAGTGGGAATCATACTGTATATGGCTTTTGGGGACTGGCTTCAATTAGCAAAAGGCATTTAATGTTCCTCCATATATTTTCATGGCTTGATAATTTATTTCTTGTTATTGTTGAATAATATTCCACTGTTTACACAGCACTGTACTTCAGTGTGTTTACTCCTTTTCCTGTTGAAGCACATCTTGCTTGCTTCCAGGTTGTGACGATTAAAATAAAGTTGCTATAGACATTAATGTGCATATTTTTGTGTGAATATCCATTTTCTATTTCTTTGGGTAAATATCTAAGAGTATTACTGCTGGATTGTGGGGTGAGACTATGCTTAGTTTTTTAACAATCTGTCAAACTGCCTTCCAAAATGGCTGTACCATTTGCACTCCCACCAGCAATGAGTGGGAGTTCGTGTGCTCCAAGTACTTTCACCATTCCGTAATGTCTTTTTTTTTACTTTAAGCATTATAATATGTTATATTATTTTAATTTGCAATTCTCTGATGATAAATGATGGTGATCATCTTTTGATATACTTATTTCCTGTTTGCCTGTCTGCTTTGATGAGGCATGTGTTGGTTTGCACTGTTTAAAACTGGGTTGTTGGTTTTCTTATTATTGAGTATTAAGAGTTCTTTGCATATTATGATAAAGGTCATTTACCAGATACTTGTTTTGTAAATATTTTCTTATAGTCTGTGGTTATCTGTTGGATCTCTTGACAGTATCTTCTGTAGAGCAGAGATTTTTAATTTTAATAAAGTCGAGATTGTCATTTTTTTTTTGTTTGTTTCATGGGTCATTCTTTGGTGTTGGATTTGGTTGATGATGTTTTTAAATACAAGGTCACTTAGAATTTTTTCTCAATGTTATCTTCTCTAAGTTTCATCATTTTATATTTATATGTCATCTATTTTGAGGTAATTTTAGTAGAAAGCATAGCATCTATGTCATATTTATTTCTTCATGTATAAATGTTCAGTTGCTCTAGCATCATTTGTTGAAAAGACTATACTCTTCTCATTGAGTTGCCTTTGCTCTTTTCTTAAAGATCAGCTGACTCTAGTTGTGTTGGTATATTTCTAACTTCTGTGTTCTGTGTGATGTTTTTGTCTATTATTTTGCCAATACTGCACTGTCATGATAACTTTACCATTAAGGTAAATGTTACAGTTGGGTAGTATCAGTCTTCTGACTCTGTTCTGTATTATTTTGACTATTCTGGGTTTTTTACCTCTCCATACAAACTTTAGAATTAGTTTGTTTCTATCCAGAAATAACTTGCTGGGATTTTGATTGAGATTGCATTGAATCTATAGATCAAATTGGGAAGAAATGACATCTCAACATTATTGAGTTTTTCTATTCATGAACTTGGAATATCTCTCCACTTATTTACATCTTTGATTCCTTTGATGAACATTCTGCAGCTTGGTCATATCTTGTACCTATTTTGTTATATTTATACCTTGCCCCTGTTACTCCATTTTGGCCAGAAGCAGAAATCAAAAAATTTGTTCCTTAATAAGAAAAATTACAGCTCCTAGGGAATAACTAAGAGAATTTTAAACCTGAGTTTAGGTCAGATTCCAAGGGCAATTACAGTCTGGTTGCTACCATTATTAGTTGATTCATTTACTCATTCAGCTTTTTAATAAATACTTAGTTTTTGCTACAACCTAGGCCCTTTGCTAGACCTTACTAATATAGCAATGAATAATACATCATCATTAAATTACAATTTTGATTATCATTTGGATTATATAAATGGCAAAAATGCCAGCTTCAGGCAAAATAATATATTTGGGATATTTACCTTGGTGCCTATCCAATTTACTGATTTTTATTTTTTTATTTTCACCCAGATGCATTGTTTTGTGGCTCATTCCTCAAAGATCTCCCTCTCTGGCATGTGCTAAATAATAAATTTGTAAAATGCAAACTGGTAACTGAAGTTGTTATCAATGAATATTGAAGCTAGAAATAATCACATATTTATATGAGCATTTATATTTTAATTAGAGGAATTTTAAAGACTGGGGACATTTCTAGGCTAGGGAAATGAATTATTAATAATACACCTTAAGATACCACCCAGGAAAGATCATTTAAAGAAAGTGATTTGAGAGAGGGGGTGATGGTATTCTGGAACAAGTTTAGGTCACCCTTTCCCAGAAATGATAGATTCCTGAGTGTATCACAGAGACTAGAATCTTTTCACCATGTAATTTTGACCCCTAGGTACCAGGAATAGTATAAAAGAATATGGAGAATGGGTAGTCTCTTTCAACTGACATAATAACAAGAAATTTTACTTACTTATGACATCTAATATGGTAAGAAATTTAGTCCAGTCTAGAGAGGACTTGGCAAAAAATATGTCCAAAGATGTATTTAAAGTTTGCAAGTTATAAAAATTTGTCTAATTTTTTCTCAGTTGCATTCATCTTCCATCACCTTAGGCAAGTGGAGAGGTCCCTGATGGAATATTTATAGTACTTAGAATATTCACTTAGTGCCTTCCAGGAAAATTTACCTATGCTTTATGTATCATGTGGCTGGTTCTTATCAGGAAAAAGTCTTAAGATATCAAAAACAAAATAATTGAACAAAGGAAACAAGAGGAAGCCCTTGCTCAAAGTGGAATAAAGCAAAGCAAAGCAAAACAAAGGCATGTGTATTTTGTAGGCATCATGCTTAGAAAAGCTAGAAGAAATTGGGGTGTGAACTAGACATTCACTTTTCCATGAGCACATATCTCTGATTTTATTGAACAACAACAACAAAAACTTCTTAGTAGAGATTATAAATATTATAGATTAATGGGGTTATTGTTGGAATTACCTTTAGGAACTTGATGATCCTTGTTAGTTTGTAGGATGGTATAAAAGCTTTTATTGCATTTTATTTATGTCTTCATCATAGAAACCTAATGCTTCATAAAATTTATTCTGTGCCAGGTAATTTTGGAAATATTTTAGGTGTATCATCTTAGCTAACGTTAAAAACAATCTTATGAAGTAAGCACTGTCATTATTTCCATTTACATTTGAGGCAACAACATGGATGGACATAGAGGGTATTACGCTAAGTGAAATAAGTCTGGCTGAGTAGGAAAAACACTATACAATTTCACTCAGTGGATTCTAAAAGAACAAATGCATAAACAAAAAGAATCGGGTCTATAAATACAGAGAACAAACTGATGGTTCCAGAGGGCAGAGGATGGGGGAATGGGCAAAATAGGTGAAGGAGAGTGATAGAGACACTCTTCCAGTTATGGAATGAATAAGTCACAGGAGTAAAAGGCACAGCACAGGGGAATATAGCCAGTGCTGTTGTAATAGCATTGTACGGTGACCAATGGTGGCAACACGGTGGTGGGCACAGCATAACACAGGGAGTTGTTGAGTCACTATGTCGTACACCTGAAACTAATATAACTTTGTGTCAACTATACTTAAAAAAATAAAAAACAAGGGTGAACATTAAAAAAATTAAGATAAAATTGAGGTAACAAAGGCAAAGAAAGAGAAGCTTATATCATTTTTAATGAACCAGCAACTCTTTGGTTCACATTCTGGCGGCTGACTGGAGTCTGACGAGTCAAAGGGCATTCATCCAGGCTTACTGGAATTGATATGTGTGGCTACTGCCAGCCGCAGTGAATTATAAGACACTTGAACGTGAGTCACATAATAGGGGCTACACTTTTAACACACTAATACTTTTCAGGCTCGCACCCGCTAGACATTTGGCTCTGCAATTCATAAGGATGACATACTTTGTCTGATAACATACGATGAGGCTGAGGGCAACCTCAGTATGCAAAGGGTTTGATAGTTTCCAAGAAGTGCTGGCCCTACTCTGGTTCCTTCTTCGCCAGTCAGTCTTTCTGGTTCTCTATAGAGCCTTCCCCTACTTCTCAAATTGATGGGAAGAAATATTTTCACTCAGTATAGAAATTGGAGTTGGTAATACCATTTAATTAATAGTTAATAATTGTCGATAGTTTTACTTAAAATATGTAGGCATATATGACTATATGTGTGTGTGTATATATATATGAAATAGACCTTCAGAGGGGCTCTATAAATTGTGGCAAATCACTATCAAATGCCTGGTCGATTAACATAACAATCAGACTTGAATATATTCAGAGAAGTATGGCAATTTTACTAAAGCTATTTACTTTAACATTTTATTTTATTTTTTGAAAGACAGAGACACAGCATGAGCAGAGAAGGGGCAGAGAGAAAGGGAGACACAAAATCGTAAGCAGGCTCCAGGCTCTGAGCTGCCAGCACAGAGCCAGATGTGGGGCTTGAACCCATGGACATGAGATCATGACCTGAGCTGAAGTCAGACACTCAACTGACTGAGCCATCACCCAGGCACCCCACAATTTTTTAGTTTTTAACTGTTAATTCATTTTTGAGAGAACATGAGCAGGGGAGGAGCAGAGAGGGGGACAGAAAACCGAAGCAGGCTCTGAGCTGAGAGCAGCAAGCCAGATGAGGCATTGAACTCATAAACCATGAGATCATGACTTTGAGCCAAACTTGATGCTCAACTGATTGAGCTGCCCAGGTGCCCCTAAAGCTTTTTAAATAAGAATATAATAACTAGCTAATGAAATGTTCCCAGCAAGTAAATGGATTATGTGGACACACTTAAAGAATATAGTACTAAGTACAGAAAATAGCAGAGAATGTTGTGAGGTCAATTATTACATTACAAGCTCCCCTTTATACTTTATAGACAGTAATCTAATTGGATTAATTTTCCTTAATAATCTCCTATATGTAAGATTAACTGCAAAAAATAGTTAACACTTAGAAAAACTATTGTCCTTTAAGACCAGAAACTCCTCAGAAGAGTCGTCTTCCATGTTCAGGAATGAGGCAGTGCGTTAAAGACCTACACATTTCTCTGCCTACTGCACTGACAGGTTTATTAGACATTTCTTGCCACCTTGCTGACATGCAGCTGATTTCCTCTGAGGTTGTGGGATACCACTAGGCTTTCATCAGAAGGAACAGGGTCTCCTGCCTAGCTCGACACATGTGGCTTCAACCCTGTATGTTGCGTCTTCCATGGGAATTCGAATTGACTTGAGGAAATATTTTGCCAAGGAGAGTTAATAATTTATGCCCTGAGAAGGGATGAAAATGCTGGCAGTGTTATTTCCTGAGCCACTTGGAATCAAAAGACGTATCTGTAGAGTTGCCATAGTATAGGTATGCCACATTACTGTCGAGCTGGGGTGCCTGTGGGGTACTCCAGCTTTGGTGGGCACCTTTAAGGCCCTGCCAGACACCATCACCTGTATGAGTCCTGCTCCCTCCTCTACAGGCATCTGGCTGCCAAGGAGCACTTTCACATTCCTGCTAACTCACCAGCACCCGGGACTCACGGAAGCCATATGTAGCTGCCTTGGAGTTTTGTAATATGGCAACCTAACTGGGCTTTACTGTGTCCTGTACAGAAGGAGACCGTCTCCTCCCTTGTTGTGTTGCAAATAGTCACATAGGGACATGGTAGTGTGTCTTTATGCTCCAAACTCTTCCAGACTTCCTTACAAAACATGCTATATATTTTCCTCTTTTTTGGAAACACTCCTTCTAAAAGGAAGTAGGATAAACGTTAAGCCTAAGAGGCTTTACTGCCTTAGTCCTAAAATAACTTTTTCTTTTCATCTTAACATATTCTTTGTTAGGAACATTTTGTCCATCATTTTAGTGTTAAATGAATACAGTCGAGATTATTCACAAATGGAGTCACTGACATCCGTTTCTGACGCTGCTGTCTCTGATGATTGTTGCTGGCAACCATGATGGACAGTTGATGATGATGATCCATTGTTGCCTCACTTTGAATATTGTGACATACGTGTGTGCAATGGGGAATGATAGCAGACGTTCTTTGACTGTTTGTGGACTAACTGTTGTGCTTTGTGTGGAGACAGTGCTAATTTACTTTTTAACGTTGGGAATATTGTAAGCCTGTTTTCTAAGAGTTCAGATGAGAAAAGAAAACCAGAATGATCACAACACCAACGCCAGCATGACTGAGGCATCACTGAAAAAGAAGGCTAAATAACTGTGTTATTTTAATGACAGATGGAAGGACATATATAACTGGGTTAGCGAGATAAATAACAAAAACCGAACATTTGTGATTGGCCATGGTGCAGAAGGGGAGGTGAAAACGCATATGGAGACAGACTCTCACAAGTCTTGGATGAGATAGGAAAATACATCAAAATAAATTTAAAATGTTTTGTCTCCCCCCAAAACACCAATGCTCAGTTGAAAATAGTGGCTGCTGAACCAACGTGGGGATACCTGGATAATGAACATGCATCATCCTATTAGTCTCTTGGTTACTCTGTGCCACTCGGTGAAGCTACATGTCTTTTTTTTTTTTTTTAATGTTTGTTTATTTTTGAAGGAGAGACAGAGTGTGAGCAGTGGAGGGGTGGTGGGCAGAGAGAAAGGGAGGCACAGAATTGGAAGCAGACTCTGGGCTCTGAGCTGTCAGCACAGAGATCAACGCGGGGTTCGATCTCACAAACCGTGAGATCATGACCTGAGCTGAAGTTGGACACTTAACCGAGCCACTCAGGCGCCCTGAAGCTACATTTTTGAATGAGGAAATTGCAGCTACAAGGTTCAGTGAGAGAACAAAAGGGAGAACTTTGATCACAGAGATACTAGCCCCTTCCATTATGGAATTAAGTTCTATCAGGTTTTAGCAGCTAGTTTCCTCTTTATTATTTTTTTAATGTTTTATTTATTTTTGATACAGAGAGAGACAGAGCATGAGAGGGGGATGGGGCAGAGAGAGAGGGAGACACAGAATCAGAAGCAGGCTCCAGGCTGTCAGCACAGAGCCCAACATGGGGCTCAAACCCACGAATGTGAGATCATGACCTGAGCTGAAGTCAGAGGCTAACCTACTGAGCCACCCAGATGCCCCACTAGCTTCTTCTTAACTTTGGGGGTATTGTGACCATGTTTTTGCATGCCCGTGTGTGTGCCAAATTGAAAATGTTTTTGGCTCTTAATAGATGGTTTAAGCTGATTCACATTTATTTTAGAACTGAATTTATTTTATTTTCAACTGAATTTTATTTGTTTAATTAAGGACTTATTTCTATTTATTTGCAACTGAATTATAATTTAAAATTCTATGCCTTTTTTCATATTTACTATATTTCTTTATGTATAGGAAGCACATTCTCTGCCCTTTTATTAAAAAAGCAAAATTGGATATTTGAGGGTGAATGTTTTATTATAGGGCCTATGTTGGTATTTAAATGACTTTAGTTCCCTATTTGATTATTTCACATTTTACTATCTGCTTTATCAGTTTTTTTAAAAAAATTAATGTTTATTTTTGAGAGAGATAGAGCGAGAGTGATCAGGGGAGGGGCAGAGAGAGAGAGAGGGAGACACAGAATCTGAAGCAGGCTCCAGGCTGTCAGTACAGAGCCCTATATGGGGCTTGTACTCCTGAACCATGAACTCATGACCTGAGCTGAAGCTGGACATTCAGCCGATTGAGCCACCCAGGTGCCCCTGCTTCATCGGTTTTGTTGGAGGGGTGGCACCCTTTAATACCTACCTGCTACCTATACCACAATGAGCTTTTCATGTTCCCCTCTCCCTTCTCATACCACATTTTAGTTGCATTATTCCTTACATCACAATTGATGAACATGAAGGTGGTCAAAAGGTACAAACTTCTCGTTAAGAAAATAAACAAGTCCTGTGGATGTGATGTATAGTTTGGGGACTATAGATGATAATACTGTATTGTCTATTTGCAAGTTGCTAAGAGAGTACGTCTCAGAAGTTCTCTCCACAAATGGAAACAATCTGTAACTATGGATGGTGATGGATGACAACTAGCCTTATGATCACTTAGCCACGTGTAGGGTCGCACACCTGAAACTATTGTTATATGTCTATTATATCTCAACTAAAATATATGTAACATTGATACACTTGTCTCCCTCTGCTTTTATGGGTATATTCACATTTTAAAAAATGCTTGCCATCCTTTTTTGAAATGTTTTTTTTTTAATGTTTATTTTAGAGAGAGAGAGCATGAGGAAGGGAGGGGCAGAGAAAGATTGGGAGACACAGAATATGAAGCAGGCTCCAGGCTCTGAGCTGTCAGGACAGCGCACAGTGCAGGGCTTGAACTCAAGGACTGTGAGATCATGTCCCAAGCCAATGCTGGACGCTTAACTGATTGAGCCATCCAGGCATGCCCCTTTATTGAAATTTTCATAGTCATAATTTGGTTGGATGAAGCTTATGCTTTTTTTCAATTCATTTTGATTTTCAGTTTTTCATTTCTTTTTAATTTTTTTATTTTAGTTTTCATTTATTTTGAGAGAGAAACAGTGCAAGCTGTAAAGTGGCAGACAGTGAGAGACACACAGAATCTAAAGCAGGCTCCAGGCACTGAGCTGTCAGTACAGAGCCCAATGCAGGGCTTGAACCAATGAACCATGAGACCATGATCTGAACTGAAGTCAGAGGCTTAAGTGAGCCACCCAGGTGCCCCATCAGTTTTTCATTTCTGATTTACCATAGCTTTTCATATCTTTAAATGCTTGTTTCCAATTTTAATATCTGTTGGGGGTATAGATTTAAAATTTCTTCAGATTAATGGTATTGGGGTGTGTGGGGGGGAAGGTTCCTCATTTAAGAAGCATGCAAAATTTTTAATAATTTTTTTGTGATCTCTGTGGACTTGACTATTCTTGTGTTTATCTTGAGTGGTATCCAGATATTTCATATGATTCTTATTTTATTGGCATTATTTTTGGCTAGTCTAGAAAAGAACTCAAAACTTAGCAGTGTTTTTAGAAATTTATTTTTAAAATATTTTAAGTGAAGTATAGTTGACAAATGATGTTATATTAGTTTAAGGTGAACAACATTTGATTCAACAATGGTCTGTCAGGAAATGCTTACCATAATTATAGTTACCATCTGTCACCATACAACATTATTACACTATTATTCACTATATACGTTGTGTTTTTTTTAATCTTTGTGGGTTGTTTAATTTAATTTTTATTTATTTATTTATTTATTTTTAGAAAGAAAGTGAGAGACATCACGGGAGGGGGAGAGAGATGGAGGGAAAGAGAGACAGAGACAGAGAGACAGAGAATCTTAAGCAGGCTCCGTGCTCAGCACTCGGCCTGTTGCAAGGGCTTGATCCCATGACCTTAGGACCATGACCTTAGCCAAGTCAAGAGTGGGGTGCTCAACCAACTGAGCCACCTAGGTACCCCATGACTTGTGTATTTTATAACTGAAAGTTTGTACCCTATGTTTGGTTTTTGTGGTGGAGAAGTGAATCTCTTTTGACATGGAAAATCCTGCATTTTCACTTACCCCAAAGACAACAATGTTTAGTTAAAGGTTAGGATCACTGAATGAGCTTGTGAGCATCCCATAATGAACATGCATTATCATATCATTCCCTTGATTATTCTATGTAACTCAGTAAAGTCACAATTCCATCCAAAAGCCTGTTACATTGAATAATTTACCTCTTCATTGGTGCCCAAGTGACTCACCTGGTTAAATGTCTGACTTCAACTCAGGTCATGATCTCACAGATAGTGATTTCGAGTCCCATATCGGACTCTGTGCTGACAGCTCAGAACCTGAAGCCTGCTTCATATTCTGCATCTGATAGTGTCTCTCCGTCCCCTGCTCACATTCTGTCTCTATCTTTCCCAAAAATAAATTATAAAACATTAAAAAAAAGCAAAATAATTCACCTTTCAGATTGCAGTGGAGTCCATCTCTTTGTTTTTATTTTTATCATTTTTTGAGAATGGTTGACAAACAATGTTGAATGGGTACAGCACAGTTCAGGTGTATAGCGTAGTGATTCAACATCTCTACTCCTGCTGTATTGCAAGCGTAGCTACCCTCTGTCCCCATAGGGCGTTATTCCAATACCATGGACTATATTCCCTGTGCTGTGTGTTTTATCCCCATGACTTATTCATTCCATAACTGGAAGGCTGCCTCTCCACCTCTTCTTCACTCATTTCACCCACCTCTTCATCCCTTTCCCTCTGCCAATCATGAGCTTGTTTCTCCATATTTATAGGTCTTCTTTTGCTTTTTGTTTATTTATTCATCTCTTTAAATCCTCCACCCATGTCCCTTTTTATGGTGTTTGGCTCTTGAAGACCAGCATACTTTGAAATCCCTTCCCTAGTAGTTGGTTGTGTGATCTGTTTTTCTGCTTCCCCTGCCTCAAGTATCTGCAACTTTAGTGCAGATTTAATCTTTCCAGTTATTGCTTTAACTCAGCCTCAGGCTCCTTAACCAGAGTCCCTCCTCTCCATTTCCTGCACTTTCCTGCTTTTGCTTGCTGCAAAGCTCTAAGATGCATGGGGATGGGTGAGAGCATATGGTGCTGTACCATTGATGGTTCTTTGCTTTTGCTCTTTATTCACAGTAGCTGTGCAATCTTTGTCTTAAAGCAGTGCTGAGGGTGTGATTCTGGATGGTCTTTTATAAGTTCACATTGCACTAGTTAGTTCTGTCTCTGGGAGGAGATTTGGGGAGATTCTTCACTACACAGTTTGCATTGTCTGTCGTTACCCCAAAGCTTTTTGCTCTAAGTTGATCATTACCTTGGCAATACACATCTTTAAGACTTTGACTAAGCACCAATACATGTGCTTCCAGCCAGTTCAGTTTTGCTTTTAGGTCCCACTGTTCCTTCCTCAACCCACTGCTGTCCCTAGAGATGTAAATGTGAAGGCCACTCTCTTAATCTGGTTTTATAATCCCTGACTGACTTTATAAAAATGAGAAAACTTTCTAGCTCTTTGTTGCTTCTAGCCAGGTAAAATATGATCTGTTCTGTTGGGGTCTGAAAATATTTAGCTTTTCCAGGTATTGAAATGTCTGATTTTCATTTTTCACTTACTGAATGATCCATTCTTTTTTTTTTTTTTTTAATTTGGCTCTTTTCCTTCTATATTTTGTTCCATTTAGTCAGTATTAGCAAGTGGACATAGTGCTGGGAAAATCACTTTTGCTGGATTTCTTAACTCACTAATCCCATGGATGACCTCCCATATCATGGCAGCAAGAGTTCTGGTCATTGTTTAGCTACTGCGTTACATAGATTACAACATTTCCATCCTTCATGATCAATTCCCTGGGCATACTATAAGCCATGGTTCAGCAAATTCCTGCTTGAGAGCCACATCTGGCCTGTGGCCTATTTTTATAAGTAAGGTGATATTGGAAGACAGCCATGTTTACTCATTTATGTATTGTCTATGCTGAATAGAGGTTGTTGAGTAATTGCAGCAGAGGCCACAGAGTTGCAAGCCTGAGATGCTGATAAACTGGCCCTTTGCAGAAGTTTGCTGACCATTGCCACATGTGATTTTGTTACATAAGAACAAAACACTACTTCAGAGTGCAAATGAACACCACTTCAAAGTACAAGTTTCCGGGGTCTTTGGACTGAACCAAAAAGTCTATTGTAGCTAATGGACTCTGAAATGTTACGGCCTTGACATTATAAAAGTATTTTTTTTGGTCTTTTCATTAAAATAAAGTCCAGTGCTTGTTAGATTCCTGGGAAATTCTCCAAATGGTGACTTTGGAATGTAAATTTTTTTGATCATATGACTGACATTTTGGAACTTTATGCTATCAATCACACAGAAGAGGGAAAAAAGGGAAGAGCACATAATGGATAAGTATTCATAGTGACATGGGAAACATACTAAACGCTTTCATTCATATTTTATTGGTCAGGATAGTTGTGACCAAGGTTATTACAAAAGAGGCTAGGAGATGAGCTTACAGGTATATTCCATAATGATTCTTCAGGGATTTTTTTCTTTTAAAAAAATTTTTTTAAATGTTTTTTATTTATTTTTGATACAGAGTAAGACAGAGCATGAGCATGGGAGGGGCAGAGAGAGAGGGAGACACAGAACCGGAAGCAGGTTCCAGGCTCTGAGCTATCAGCACAGAGCCTGATGTGGGCCTCGAACCCACAAACGTGAGATCTGACCTAAGCCGAAGTCGGACGCTTAACCGACGGAGCCACCCAGGCGCCCCATGTTTTTCTTTTTCTTTTTTTTTTTTTTTTAAACAGACAAATGACCCAGGACAGCTCCTTCACCACTCTAAGTTTTCAATTTATTTTTGGTCACAGAGGAGTTCCCATACTTGATGTTGAGATCACCCATGCCTTTATTTTTTTTTAATTATCTTTTTTTTTTTTTAATTTTAGAGAAAGAGAGCATGTGAGTGGGAGGAGGGGGGGAGTGGAAGAGAGAATCCCAAGCAGACTCCATGCCTAGTAGAGAGCCCAATGTAGAGCTCAATCCCACAACCCTGGGACCACGACCTGAGCTGAAATCAATAGTTTCTTGGAGCTTCTGGGTGATTCAGTTGGTTAAGCATCTCTTGATTTCAACTCAGGTGATCTCATTTTCCTGAGATTAAGCCCTTCATGGAGCTCTGTGCTGAGCCTTCTTGGGATTCTCTTTCTCTGCCCCCCTCTCTCTCTCTTTCACTCTCTCTCTCTCTCAAAATAAATCAATCAACATTTAAAAATAGAAAGATGCTCAGTCAACTGAGGCACTCAGGTGTCCGTTTCATCCATTCCTTTAAGTGTTTATTGGGGTAGTGGTTTTAAAATATGTCTACAAATTCTTTATACTTTTTCTTTTAGGAGGTGGAGCTTGGTTTTTATTTACTTTAGTGTTGTCTGTGTGAGTTATTCTAGATATCTACAATATTTGGACAGTGTTGGATATGTAACAGATGTTTCTTGTTGAATATAAAGCAGCAGGATTTTGCATAATTTATTGGAAAAACAAACGACAATAGAAATAAATTGATACATACTGTACTCAAAGGGAGCTTCAAATAGATACAGATGGAAAATTTATGATATTCTGCAAATAGTGATAGGGGACAAGAAACAAAGAAAATACAAAAATGTACAATGTAAGGAACAGGATGGTCCCGCGGAAGAGAGGGCCATTGGGTACACTTGAATAAAGAGGCATCCAGAAGCAAGAGGCAAAGTGATGGTTTCTTTTTAATGCTGAATAAAGAATCTCACCAGACTCCCAGAGAGAAACTAAACACCCACATCAGAGTGCATTCATAATATGTGTTGCATATATTAATACTGAATTTAATTGTCTTCTTTGTGTCATTCCAAGCTGAAAAACACAAGTGGTGTTCACGTTAGTTTGTGTTAAGTACAGCGCACAATTTAGAAATGTGGTGAGGTGGTAACTGGGATCAGGGCTATTCTATATAAAAAATTAGGAAGGCCTTCTCTAAAAAAAGTATTTCTGAGTCATGTTCAGCAGGAAGTGAGGGATTGAGTCTTGGGTATACCTAGGGAGAGAGTATTGTAGGCAGAAGGAACAAGAGGGGCAAAGAACCTGAGGTAGGAGTCTACTGGTTATGTTTATGGAACAATAAGGCATCTGGAGTAAAAGATACTTCATCAAGGAGAGATTGATGATAAATTATGTCAAGGCAAGGGTTACCCATCATAGTCTGTGGTAAAAAATTTTGACTATCAGTGAGATAGGAAATTTAAAAAAATTCAGCATTTTGAGCAGAGCAGGGAAAATATTTGGCTTATATTTTTCAAATATATTTGTGCAGTTTTGGGAAGACCATAGGAAGGCTTTAGGGTATGCCTGCAGTAATCTGTGTGAGAGATGATAGGGTCTTCTACAAAGGAAACTGTAGTGGAGCAGGAAAGAAGTTTCTGGACTTTTCTTTGTTGTCTTATAAATACATTGTGTATGAGGACATCGTATCTTATCCTAAAACACAGAGCTTATAGGTAATCCTAGAGTAGCAGCTGAGTGTCCATTCCATAAGAGAAGACATCCCAGCACTTAGAATAGTTTCTATATTGTATGAATCCTTTGGTAAATACATGTGGAATAAATAAATAAATGAAGAGTTTTAATAATGAATAGGTGAATACCACATGTTTTTTGTTTGTTTGTTTGTTTTTGTCACACCCAGTTAGCTCAGCTAGAGTACAGTTATCTCTCCCTGGCTAGCTGTAACTGAAATTACTAAAATGTATTTGTCTGTCTTTAACAATTTTGCATTTCTCTCTGCCATGTCCCTTATGTTCCTGATAGTGTTACAATGCACTTTGTTACAATGCACTCACTGAATTTTATGTAAGTAATTGTTCACTGCCTCAATAGATCTTGTAAGCAAAATGTTCTATCTCCTACGGGAATCTATTGCAAGGACACTGTAATGTAAGTCACATGTAAGGTTTCCCTTGTCACATGGGCTCATAGAAAATTCATGGTCAATCCCTTGAAATGATGCTAGAAACAAACCAAAGTATAAATCCTATATCAATAGCTTTGCATATGTAAAAACTATTAATAATTAAGAGTGCTTACTTAAAAGACTACCTTTCATGTAATGAGAGTAAGTACTGTTTAAATAAAATTATAGTTCACTTAAAAATTAGGTTCTTTTTCACTATCCTATCACCTCCAACCCTGAACAAAGTTTTACTTTTTGTAGGTATTCAGTTTTTTAATTTATTTAATTCTCATCATTGCTCATGATCCTGAGTATTTGTAGAGAGATTATACTTTGCATTGATTCTATGTCTCTTGTAAATGTTGTAAAAACGGGCACCTGGGTGACCCAGTCAGTTAAGTAGCTGACTTTAGCTCAGGTCATGATCTCACAATTCATGGGTTCAAGGCCCACATCAGGCTCTGTGATGACAGCTAAGAGCCTGGAGCCTGCTTCTGATTCTGTGTCTTTCTCACTATCTAACCATCCCCTGCTCTGTCTCTCTCTCTCTCTCTCTCAAAAATCAACAAACATTAAAAAATTTTTAAATAAATGTTGTAAAAACAATTTTTTAAAAGCCAGTATGAGGTCAAAACATACGCAATCTCCTGAGGTGGAAAATGGTTGAATACTAGAATTCCATGTAGTTCAACCTAACATTTCTCTTCCTTCTGGCAATAGAATCACACTTGGTGATCCATGTAGACTAAAATTGGAGACGTGTTTTAAGGAGAGAGCAATTTGAAGCAACTTGTGTAGTTGAGCTCATCCTTTATTGTACTGTTCAGAGATCACAAAATTGCAGAGCTCTCTTAGAGTTGCAGTGATCCCGGGACTTTAATTAATCTAAAGTCAGGCAGAGAAAACTGAGGAATTAGCATTATATTAATTATATCCCCTCAATTCCTATTGGCTTCTATGTAAGATAAGATTAATTTTCTGCCAGGCAAGACTGACCTTGTCTTGATTTATGATGTCACAATACTCTTTGCTAAGGGAAAAGGTACATTAAAATCAAAATATCCTTAGTAAACAGTGATACCAGTAAAAAAAATATTCTCCATACAAAGCAAAAACACTTATTGCAGTAAAATATGTACTCTTGCCTTTGTTTTCCCCTGTGACACTTTTTCACCACCCTCCCCCGAAAACTTTGTTGTAATGCTTAGCAAGACCATTTTTGTCAATATAGGTCTAAGTATTGCATTCTGTCAAATTTTGTGAGTGGACAGTTCCTTAGAATGCATAGATTTCTATTAGGTAAAGATAGTCTCTGAGTCATGAAATAAACATAAACAAAACTAAAACAGCTGTATCACAATTGCTAAAAGCTAATGAGAAAACTGGTAAAATGTTTATGTGTATTCTGATATCTATAATTTACATTTTACTAATATATTAAAAATTTCTTTACATTTATTTATTTTTGAGAGACCGAGAGAGAGCATGAGCAGGGCAGGGGCAGAGAGAGAGAGAGAGAGAGGAAGACAGAATCTGAAGCAGGCTCCAGGCTCTGAGCTAGCGGTCAGCACAGAGCCCATTTTGGGGACTCTGTGAGATCATGACCTGAGCCGAAGTCGGACACTCAACAAACTGAGCCACCCAGGCACCCCTACATTTTACCAATATAATTTTTTATGATTTTAGGATTAGAGGTCATATCACATAGTAGTGGTAATAAATCAGTATTAGTTTTACAAATAATAATTTCACTGAAAGCTCAGCATTGGGAGAGTTTCCTTCAGGTGGGTGGTCAGATAAGACACAGAAATTCTAAATCAAAATGAAGTGGTGATATTTGCAACATATTTGCTATATTCTGTCTTAAAGATAAGAATTCAACTGACTTGCATGGCATGAGGATGATTTCATAAAGCACCCTCTATATTCATATTATTATTTTTACAGTGCCTGCAGAAACTAATAAAATCCGGCTTATCTCGTTATCTACACTTCCATCGCTGACAGGGGAGAAAATGGCAGGGAAATTGATCCTATTGATTTGAAGATTTTCTGCATTCTCCTCAATTGCTTAAAAATTGAGGTGTAAAAGCATCTAAATGAGTGTCTGCCTTTTGTTCATTAGTGATGAAATCCTAATTTAATTTAAAGGATGATTAGCCTACTCTTTAGCAGAGTTCATTTTAAATTCTACTTCCATAGTTCATTCTCGTGGTTAAAGTTTCCTGTATGTGGCTTCATTTTAAGTCGGCTGATCTGTTAGATGTTTGCCTTTCTTTCTCTGATACTTGCAACTTTTTAAATTGTTCTTTATTTTGCTATCATTTCATGCTAAATGTGGATGTAAATATATATATACATATACATATGTATGTATTTAATCTCTTGAAGCAGATGCCTAGTATGGTCTATGTCAGTCCATGGCACATTTCCAAGAAGATTATAATAGTTTCTACAAACAGACATCTACACAAGCTGAAAACCTTACATGAATTGGATGACTGTGGAATTTAAATGGTAAAGGCTGTGTGATTGATTTCCACCGCCCCAGAGCAGGAAAGACCATGGTCTGAATACTGTACAGATTCAATCAGATATGGAAGGCCATTTTGCCTCCAACCTAAGTGCCTTCCTACTGGAACCTAGGAAAGGTCACTTGCATTTTTTCACTGCTAAGGGGCGGCCTGAATAAATAAAACTATATCTAAACCATCTACTCATGAGACTCTCCTAGAAATGAATATGTAAAATATATATGGGAGTATGAGCTTCTTTTGAAAGTCTAAACTTCCCAGACATTGTAAGACCATATAGTATAAAAATGGCACTCTGTCTCCCAAAATGTCTTTTGCATAGCACTGTGCCTTTTGCTAGTTTCCTCTAATTTCCCAGCATTCTTTGTGACAGAACTTACCCACATGTGACAGACTTCCATAAGCAGATGCTCCCTTTGAGACTTGAGAATCCAAAATGAAAATAGTGTGCAAGCTCATGAAGACATGTTATTTCCACAGTAGGCATCCTGGAGTCTGTTCCCTGACTTTAAAAAGGTCCCGCAGTAGCTAGCCTAAGTATAAATCTGTGGAATTACGAATAGGCCAAACAATATGCTTTGACGAAGACTTTGCTGGCTACTTGACATATCAGGAATTCTGACAGATTTCCCAGTCTTCATTTTCATTTGTTCTTACTCTTACAGTAAGACAAACAGTGAACATCGTCATAGCATAATTTTGTCTCCAGTACAGCATCACATCTGTCAAAGAATCGTCTGAGAACAATCACTAAACTCAGTTTTAAAACTCAATGCCAGGGCAACTGCGTGACTCAGTTGAGTTTCCAAGTCTTGGTTTCAGCTGGGGTCATGATCTCATAGTTCCTGGGTTCCATTCAGGCTCCATGCTGTCAGCTTGGGATTCTCTCCCTCTCTCTGTGCTCCTCGCCTGCTCTCTAAATAAATAAATACTAAATTTTGTACCTTATGAGAGCTAGGTATGCAAAATTAGACCTTACATTTTATAATACATTTTTTCTTTAAAAATTTTTTAACATTTATTTATTTTTGAAAGAGAGAGAGACAGACCACTAGCGTGGGAAAGGCGGAGAGAGAGGAGACACAGAATCAGAAGCAGGCTTCAGGATCCGAGTTGTCAACACAGTCCGACGCAGGGTTCTAACCCACAAACTGTCAGATTAAGACCTGTGCTGAAGCCATACGCTTAGCTGACTGAGCCACCCAGATGCCCCTATAATACATTTTTTCATTTTATATATTTAAAAATTGTTTCTAGAAATCTCTTGGTAACCTTTGGTATGAAAGTGTGTTTTTAAAAGCCCTAATCTCAGAAATCTAGAAACATGGCAGCAACTTCATTATTTAGTGAAGTAGCTTCAGCAAATATAAATTAGCTAAGAGAACTTCAGCATGGGGGTCCTGGACCGCTGTACCTTTGACTGAAGATAGAGGCAGGCTGATGAAAGTAACATGGGGCTATGTTTGAGGAGATGATGCAAAATAGAGAAGAAATGAAAATCCCAGAAAAATCCTTCTAGGGTCCCCAGATCTGAAAGAGTGAAGGCTAGAGGTAGAGATGAACAGTGGGGAAGATGGTCATTGCAGATGGAGCCATTTCACTGCTGTGGGGCAGAAGGTTTAAAGCCTGTGGCAGCAGGGATATAAAACCACAAAAGAAGCCCTCACAAATGTGGCTGACCTGACTCTGTACAGAGGGAGGTGGGGAGTAAGGGCAAGTCACAGTAAAATGGAAAGCCCACTACTAAGAAACTCAGTCTATGACTTCACAGTCAGAGATTTCTCTGTATGTGTTGAAACAAAAGTGCAGATAAGCCAACGTGATACTTGAGTTTTTGTGACCAGGGTCCCTTTAAAAAATGGAAGTTTTATGTCAACATTGGAGGTACATTTCTTTTGAGAAAAATACTGATTCAATAGGCAGAAATAATAGGAAAGTCTAGAAATATCTATGCCCTATATATGTGCACAATGAATATATAAAACCAGATATGGAAGTATAGCATTTTGAGATATGGATTTAAAACGAGGAGTAAATGTGTATAGAAACAATATTAGTCTCCCATGAATCCCTCAGGTCTCTGCGGCTTCTCTAAATAAACCATGGGGCTAAGTAGCTGAACTGATGATACAAAGTTGTCTATCAGGACTCACAGAAACTTTTCTAGCAGCATGCGGCCTGTGCTGTACCTAGTGTGGAAGGAATGACCAAGTACTGTTACTATTGGGTCAACTCACCACCTACTTCACTGTGAATGTGGATGAAATCAATAAAACAGAATAACTCCAGATGATTAATTTTTCCTGAGGGAAATGGAGATTTGGGAAAGCCAGACTAGTGGACCCAGGATGCACTAGAAAACATATGAATTGTGAGGGCACATAATTGGTCAAAAGACTAAACATGCCTCAAACTAAGATAAGTGTGTAGTTACAACAAAATTAAAACTAAGTAAGTCATTTTGCTTCTGGGAAGATACAGATGTTCTTTCCCTTAATTCTTTGGCTAATTAAAACTGAAAATCCTGGACATTATATATAAAACAAACAGAAAAGAATGAAAAGTAGAATGAAGTCAGTCAGGCTAGGAACATTGGGCCCAAGAAGCAACATGGCAAAACTACATATCACTGGAGATCTTGCAGGGAGCTTAGACTCCCTTCAGAGACAGAGACAGATGGCAATGCTACTCATAATTTCCTTCCTGGGTATTTATTTTAGAGAAATAAAAGCCTGTGTTGATACAAAACACATGCACGAATGTTTGTGGCCACTTTATTTGTGATAGCCCCTAACTAGAAATGGTACAAATGTCCTTGATTGGTTGAATGGTTAAGGAAGCCATGGCGTATCCATATTATGAAATATTACTAATCAATAAACAGAAACAAATATTGATATATGCACCATCCTAGGTAGATCTCTGGAGAATTATGCCAAGCAGTAAAAAAAAAAAAAAAAAAACCATTTTCAAAAGGTTAGAAATACTATAATTACTTTTTTTAATGATTTATTTATTTTTGAGACAGAGAGAGACAGAGTGTGAGTGGTGCAGGGGTAGAGAGAGAGGGAGACACAGAATCCGAAGCAGATTCCAGGCTCTGAGCTGTCAGCACAGAGCCCAATGGGGCTTGAACCCACAAAGTGTGAGATCATGACCTCAGCCGAAATGGGTCTCTTAACCCACTAATCCACTCTGGTGCCCCTAGAAATAATACAGTTTGACTTCTTGAAATAAAAAACTCAGAAATGTAAGATGTATTGTTGGCAGGGGCTAAGAGCCAGAAGGTAGAAGGGAAGTGCGCATGACAATAAAACACAACATAAAGACACCTTTGAGGTAATAGAATATTCTATATCTTGACTACTGCTGTTAATATCTTGACTGTGGCAGCATACGAAAGCAAACCCATGAGACAAATTAGAAAAGAAGAGGGACCATACAGCTTAGGAAAGAACCTGAAACTTAAAAATGAAGTCAGATAGCAGAAAGAACGGACTTTGATCTGAAGAATATAAGATACTTATTTTTTTTCAAGATTTTTATACTTTTCAGGTGCACAATATATTGATTCAACAATTCCATACAACACCAGGTGCTCATCACACATATACTCCTTAATCCCCATCAATTGTTTCACCCTTTTCCCCCCACTCCCATCTTCCCTCTGGTAATATCAGTTTGTTCTGTATACTGAAGAGTCAGTTTCTTGGTTTGCCTCTCTATTTTTTTCCCTTTGCTTGCTTGCTTTGTTTCTTAAATTTTACATACCAGTGAAGTCATATTGCACTTGTCTTTCTCTGACTTATTTGCTTAGCATAATACTCTTTAGCTCCATCCATGTCCTTGCAAATAGCAAGATTTCATTTTTAATGGGTGGATAATATTCCAATGCATGCCTATATGTATACTCTCTCACACACACACAAACATGCATACCACTTCATTCATTAATCCATGGACACCTGGGCTGCTTCCATAATTTGGGTATTATAGATAATACTGCTATAAACATCACAGTGCATGCATCCATTTGAATTAATGTTTTTGTATTCTTTGGTTAAAATCTAGTAGTGCAATTTCTGGATCATAGGATAGTTCTATTTTTAACTTTTTGAGGAACCTTCATACTGTTTTCCACAGTGGCTGCACCAGTTTGCATTCCCACCAACAATGCAAGAGAGTTCCATGTTTGTCTTGTTGTTTCTTGTGCTGTTGATTTTAGCCACTAAGACAAGTGTCAGGTGATAGTTCATTGTAGTTTTGATTTGCATTTCACTGATAATGAGTGATGTTGAGCACTTTTTTCAGGTGTCTGTTAGCCATCTGTATGTCTTTATTAGAAAAATGTTTTTATGTGCTTTCTGTTTATTTACATTAAAAAATGAAATCCTTATTTATTTTTGAGACAGAGCGAGAGAGAGCAGGGGAGAGGCAGAGAAAGAGGGAGGGAGATACAGAATCTGAAGCAGGCTCCAGGTTCTGAGCTGTCAACACAGAGTCCAGCCTGAAACCATGACCAGCAAGACCATTACCTGAGCTTAAGTTAGATGCTTAACCAACTGTGTCCCCCAGGTGCCCCATTATTTATTTATTTACTTAGCAGCAGGCAAAGCTTTATTAGAATATAAGATTAGAAATATAAGAATAGCAGGAATGCTCTCTTTGTAGAGAGGGGATTTTCGAAAGTGAATGCCCATGCTGATAGGCAAGGGGTCCTTGGTTTTTAAGATTCTGGTCACCCCCCACTTAAGTTCCTTTCCCCCTTGTTCCTTCTCAGGTCTAACCCTTACTGGCTTGATAACTCTAGATGCTGGACTGTCTCTTCCTGATTGCCTCATTTCCATTGTATGAGCGGTCTATAGCTGTTCCGTTCCGTAGGCGCCACACATTTTATGATCTACTTATTTTGAGTCAGGTCTTTGGTCAAATTCCTGAGGGGAACCTAAGGGGCAGGGAGATTAGATGGTGGCTGTTAGATTTTTAAGACTAACCTTACGCCTAAGGGGGTTTGCTGTGGTCAGGCACTCCCACCATTGTTACAAAAATAAAATGTTTGTTCTCACACTGGGACCCCAGGTCCTATCCTTTCCCTCTCTGCTTATTTTATCCTATCTTTTCCCTACCATATTCCCCCCTCTGAATATGTGACTCCTAACTGCTGTTAGGAATTGGGGCAACAACCGATCTTACCTGCTTCCTGCCTAAGGGGGGGAATTACAGGGGAACAGCAGTCAGGGCAGGTTTAGGGGTGGAGCCAGAAGTCTGATACAATTTGAGGGGGGTTGGAACATCCAGGCTAGCAAAACTTTCTTAGATGTCTTAGTTTTCTGGCATATGCGATGGCTTCTACAAATTACATACAAAAAGAATATTAGACCAACAACCATTAATATTCCAAATGCAATACCTCCTAGGGAGGAAGTCACATCATAGGAAGGAAAGATGCATTGTAGCCATCCAAAAAGTCCCTGATATGTATGGTCATTAAAAAAAATCAATTTAAGTATAGTTTTTCCTCCTTCTTGCATAGTTATTTAGATCTTATGATATTGTTGGTTGGAGTATTGAAGCACCTGGATTAGTTTATGGTCCTCAACCCTCAATTTCTTCTCTGGCCATCCACTTTCCATAGGAATAACTCCGTGAGGTGCATTTAATTTTACCTCAAGGAAAAACTGATCTTCACTATCCAGATTACTATTAATTTAGGCAAGTGTTTATCTGTCCTGGAGGTAGTAGCACGATAGTCCCTAATTTAGTCATAATGTCTCTTTCTACCAAGGCAGTGGGGCTCTGCGGCATTTTCAGAAAACAGGGTGAAAAAATCAAGTCTCCCAAGTACACCCCAGGGGCTGAGAGAAAACTTTTGTCCTAGGTGTTCCAGTGACTTTAATAGTCATTCTGTATTTGGGTAGTTGGCCTAGAGGGGAAAGGAGGGCAGAAAAGGTGGCTTCAGGGTCAAGATGGAAATTATCTGGTTTTCTTTCTATACCCAGAGTTACCTGAAGCTAATAGGTAGCTGTTTTGAAGGAGCCACTGTGAAGAAGCCCAGGCCTGTCTGTCCCTTTCAGGGACATTAGTTATGAGAGCCCTGGCAGACTAAGGTCCCTGAGGACATTCAGATTTCCAGTGATGGTCTCCACACAAGGGACATAGTTTACAGGGTTCAACTTTGGTTGTCTCCTCTGAGGGCTGTCTCCTTTCCAGTGCCCTGAATGGTCACATAAGTGGCACTTGGTGCCAGGACCACAGGAAGTCTGATCGGACATAGTACATAAGGCTGTTAACTAAGGCCTCAGATTTTTTTCTTAAGCCTCCTTTCCTGTTCATTGTTTTCCTCTTGATCTCTTTTGTAATATACTTGATTGTCAGCTTGTAAGACCTCCTCTAGGGTTCCTTCCAGGCCAAGAACCAATTTTTGCAGTTTTCTCTGAATATTCCAGGCCAACTGAGTGATAAATTTGTCCTTCAGAATTATCTTTGCCTCAGGGGTATCAGGAAAGATTAATGAAAGCCTCTCTTAACCTTTCCAGGAAGGCCACCAGGGTTTCATCCTGTATCTAAGATAGTGGCTAAGTTAACAAAATTTAAAGATTTAAGCTTAGACCTGCTTAATCCCTCAAGGACACAAGCTTGTAAGTGGTGATGATATCTAATTCCCCAATGGGTTGGTCATAGTCCCAATTAAGGTCTTGGGATGGAACACTCTGAGCTGTAGTAGGGAAGTGGAAGTTCCAGACCCATGATAAGCAATGAGCTGCTCCCATATCTCTCAGCCTCTGCTAGAACCCCATGCTTCTCTTTATCATTAACAGTGTGATTCAACAAAAGCATTATATCTTCCTAGGTTAACTCAAAAACTTAAGTAATATTCTGAAAAGCCTCTATATACTTATCTGGATCATCAGAAAGTTTACCTAGATCTCCTTGTATCTATCTTACATCTTGTAATGAAAAAGATAATCTTATCTTGTAATCCTACCATAGTGGTGTCTCCCTGCATCGCTCTCCTGGCACTCTAGTTTCTTGTAGGGGAAACAGGCTTGTTACATTACTCGGAGGGCCTGGATGATGTGGCCAGCAGGGAGCAGAGTGCACGATTTTAAGTCTGGATATATAGACTGAGGACCTGGGAGGAGGAAAAGGTTGAGGTGGAAGACTTCCCTTCCTCCTTCTCTAGGTCTGCCTTGGGTACAGGCGAGGGGCCCTTAATTGTTTTCCCTCCTCATTGCTGGACTATGGAAAGGTCCAGTGTTGACCTTGCATTTCATACACAAGTCCCAATTTTTTCTTAAGGCCAAAAACACTGAACATAGGGGACTCTTCCCCATTTCCACTCAAGTTTACAAAACAAGTCCAATTGTAGGATAGTGTTATAATTAAGACTTCCCTCTAGTGGCCAGGTGTCCTCTTCCAATCTGTATTGGGACCGAGCCGCAATGCCAAAGAAAAAGAGTTGCTTTTTCTTTAGGGCTTGCGGATCAAAATCATCCCAATTTTTCAGAATCCTTCGTAAAGGAATACTAGCCTTGGTTGGAGAATTGCCAAT
Source organism: Suricata suricatta (assembly GCF_006229205.1). Taxonomy (NCBI): domain Eukaryota; kingdom Metazoa; phylum Chordata; class Mammalia; order Carnivora; family Herpestidae; genus Suricata; species Suricata suricatta. The sequence continues at coordinate 73,306,491 of NC_043701.1, read as the reverse complement.
TGATAGGAAAAAGGAGGAAAAGGTGTCTCTTATCTCAACTTCCTATAGCTGGTCAGGAGAATCCTCCTCTCCTGGCCCCGCATTTTGCCTGGCTATGGGACTGGCAGCAGAAAGTCCTGTCAGCCTTGCAATGTGCTGGGATTGGTCGCTCTTACCCAGGCCTGACCCCACCTCTTAGAGTTGACCTCATATCGCCCAATTTCTCCTACCCCTCCATTTCCTGCCTGTGAGATCTTGGGAGTATGACTGACCAAGCAAGACTCCCCTGGTTGTAGAAGGATGTGCTCATTTTACTTTGGCCCAAGAGTAATTTATGTATCAAAAACCATTCTTTGTAAGGATAAAATTGGGGGCTAAAAGGGCCAAAGTCAGGGTCTGTTCCCTGTTTTAATCAGCAATGCCCACATGAATATGTTTGAGCCATGTGGATGCCCATTTTAGAGTATCTAGGTTTTTACAAATCAGCATACACAGGGGTAAGTGCAGCAAAGTGCCTCCCATGTATCCCAGCTCATCATTTATGACCCGTCCCTCATATGGCACAGATATCCATTTCTCTGCTAAAAAGAAACCACATAAATGTGAAACATTTGGAAGCCAGCAGCAAGAGTATTGCCACCATTTCCCCAACTTTTGGATCAAAAGAGGGGGAATTTTATTCTTACACCAGTGTACTTTTAAAATCCGTTCATTATCCATTCATTCATTATATATATGTATATTTATATATATATTTATTTTATATATATATTTCATTCATTATAACCTTAGTCTGTCCAGACCACGGAAAATAATCCTTTGTAAAGATTTCCCTTCACAAATCTTATGCAACTTTCTTTTGCATTTAGATTTTGTCCTAAGCCATTCCTCTCCAAACAACCAGTCCTACTTAGGACAACATTATTTTCTTTGACCTTCAACAAAAATACATTTCCATTATATATATACATATATGTGTGTGTGAGTGTGTATACATATATATATTATATTTTACATGTCCTTTCTATATACAGAGTTGCTTTCCTTTTTTTTCCATCAGTGTTTACATTTACCAGAATTTTAACTCTTAGAAACCTTAGTCTCTAGAGGCAAGTAAGTAGTAACCAATTGTGAACTGTTATATCATAATTCCTGGCAAACTTAGAAATTAATTAAGCACATAGCATGTTTTACAACAGACCCAAATATCCTTAGTTTTTCTGTAGTAAGTCAAAAGCACAAACCTATGTTTAGTAAATATTGCCTGAGCATTCCATCCAAATTGGAAAGTATCTAAATGTCCAACAAATTTAATCCAGTTTATCATCCAAGGAAAACCTGAGGGTTTTCCTTGGATGATATCAAAGACCCTGAAAGCTATCTTAACAATTACTCATAAAAACTTGAAACAGACAAAATTAGCCATCATATTAAGTTAACCTTTTTGCTAACAAATTGCAACAGATAACATAAGCTTATTTGACCATTAGTAAACTTAGGTAGAAAAAGTTTCATAGATTTAATGCTGATAACTCTAAAGGATGTCTATCTTAATTAAACCAACAAACTTAAATTACTTTATGTTCTACCTGTGTCCACATAAAAGTCAATCAATTTGTTTCCCATTGTCAATTTTTACCTAGGGCACCAGTGAAGAAATCTGAAGGGGGAAGTCCAAGTGGGATCCTATTTGCTCCTTGACCTGGGGGTGGGAGGAGGAGTCAGTGGTGTCTGAGGCACTGAGGATGGTGTAGGAATCAGCCTGTAGGCAAGAGACTTGGGAGGAGAGAGGGGGAGGCTGAAGAGGTGAGTACTGCCCAGAAGGCTGGAAACAGATAAAAGCCATGAGGGCAGAGAAAGAGGGCTTGTAATTCTAAAGCTCTCCACTCAGAGCAATAAGAAGATGAAGATAGATATCTATATCTGTATCTATATCTATCTATCTATCTATCTATCTATCTATCTATCTATCTATCTTTTTTTCCTACCAACAAGTGGGACTGGGCAGACCATGACTGGCCATAGAGGATAGGGAAGTTCCCCAAAACAAAACGAGTTTTGGGAGGTCCTGAGGAATATTTCTTAAAGTTTCCATCTTGAGGTAGACTAAACAGACACAGTTGGCTCTAATTACCACCTTCAGCTTATGGGAGCTTGCTGAATGTCTTCTCTGCCATCTCAGCCATGGGCATCAGGGGCAGGAGGAGGGTGGTGAGCCCAGAGTTGGGTTGAAGTAAGTCCTGCTCTGTGCTCTGCAAGAGCACATTTGAAAATGAAAGGTCCAGAAAATGGGGACCTGAGAGGTGAGCCATGCCAGAGTGTCAGAAATGGAAGCAAGCAGACCACCTTCCTCTGTAGTTGGGAAACCTGTAAGACCCATTGGAAGTTACCTGGATCACTCCTAGGAGGACATCCGAGGGATCCATCTTGGGCCTTTCCAGTCATTTCCCAAAGGGAGAGGCTGGCAAAGACAGAAAGAGGACAATTCCACTGGATACTCAAATGGGAATCAGGTTCTGCTGACGACCTGCAGGCATCCACCAAAGAGGAGCCTGGGTCATGACTCATCAGTTGTTGTTTGACCTCCCCTGAGTCCCGTGCATACAGAGGTTTTTCTCAAAAGGAAATTGGGATTCCACCATACTGACCCTCCCAACTATGTTGAGGGATCCCCTGGGAGGAGACCCAAGGAACCTGTCACTCAACACTAGAGAATGCCAGCTGTGGTATTCTCTGTTAACTGGCTGATGGGTGCCATTGTTTGGTTTTAGAGTTTTATTTAGGATAGAAAGATAAGAGGTGCCTACTGTTCTTTACTTATGGTTAGAAGACGTTGATATCCTGGAACAAGTTCCCAAAGAAATGTTGCAGGATTATTACCTCAATACCAGTGTTTGTTGTCTTGCCATTTCAAAGAATGAAGATGTGGACACAAAATGAGCAGCAGGCATGTTGATTAGAGTATAAGATTAGAAAGGAAGAATAGTATGAAAGCTCTATTTGCAGAAAGGGGGCATTAAGAGGTGAATGCCCCTGTCCAATTTTTAATTGGATTATTTGTTTATAGTGTTACGAGTTATTTACATATTTTGGGTACTAACCCTTCATCAGATACGTCATTTGCAAATATGTTTTCCCATTCTGTAAATTGTCTTTTTGTTATTTCCTTTGCAGTGCTGAAGCTTTTTATTTTCATGTAGTCTCATTTATTTCTTTTTTTTTTAATTTTTTTAATGTTTTATTTATTTTTTGATACAGAGAGAGACAGAGCATGAGAGGGGGAGGGGCAGAGAGAGAAGGAGACACAGAACCAGAAGCAGGCTCCAGGCTCTGAGCTAGCTGACAGCACAGAGCCTGGTGCAGGGCTCGAACCCACGAACGTGAGATCTGACCTGAGCCGAAGCCGGAGGCTTAACCGGCTGAGCCACCCAGGCACCCCTCAATAGTTTATTTCTGAGTCTGTTTCTCTTGTCTCAGGTGATACATCTAGAAAGAAGTTGCTATGGCTGATGTAAAAAAAAAAAATGCTTATTGCCTGTGTTCTTTTCTAGTATTTTTATGGTTTCCAGTCTCACATGTAGGTCTTCAATCAATTTTGAATTTGTTTTTTTTGTGTGTGTATGGCATAGGAAAGTGGTCCAGTTTCATTCTTCTGCATATTACTGTCCAGTTCTCTCAGCATTATTTATTAAAGAGACCTTTTTTCCATTGGATATTCTTTCCTGCTTTCTCAAACATGAGTTGACCATATGTTGTGAGTTCATTTCTGAGTTTTCTGCTCTATTGATCTATGTACCTATTTTTGTGCCAGTATCATACTGTTTGGATCACTACAGGTTTGTAAAATAACTTAAGTCTGGAATTATGCTTCCAGTTTTGTTTTTCTTTTTCAAGGTTGCTTTGTCTATCAGGTACTTTTGTGTTTCCATACTTATTTTAGGATTATTTGTACTAGCTTTGTGAAAAAAGTGCTGTTGGTATTTTGATAGAGATTACATTAAACATGTAGATTGTTTTGGGTAGTATAGGCATTTTGACAATATTATTCTAATCCATGAACATAGAATATCTTTCCTTTACTCTATGTCATCTTCAGTTAGTAGCTTTTGGAGTACAAGTCTTTAATCTCTTTGGTTAGGTCTATTCCTAGGTATCTTACAGGTTTTGGTGCAGTCATAAATGGGATTGATTCCTTGATTTTCTGCTACTTCATTATTGGTGCATAGAAATGCAACTAATTTGCATACATTGATTTTGTATCCTGCAAATTCACTGAACTCACTTATGAGTTCTAGCTGCTTTTTGGTAGAATCATTGGAGTTTTCAAGACATAGTAAGATACATGTTTTTTTTTTTATAGCTCAAATCTCTATTGTCCAGGTAAATGGACCTTCAAATTATGCAAATAGAATATTGAGAAAAATATTTGGAGCTTAAATAAACATTAGTGGCATGCCATATGAGGTTGAGGTTTTTTTGTTGTTGCGTTACTCAAACTGTGGTCCATAGACAAGCAACAATGACATTTCCAGATACTCTCCAGTCAGAGTGGCTAAAATGAACAAAGCAAAAGACTATAGATGTTGGAGAGGGTGTGGAGAGATGGGCACCCTCTTACACTGTTGGTGGCAATGTAAACTGGTGCAGCCGCTCTGGAAAACAGTGTGGAGGTTCCTCAAAAACTATCCATAGAACTCCCCTATGACCCAGCAATAGCACTGCTAGGGATTTACCCAAGGGATACAGAAGTGCTGATGCATAGGGGCACATGTACCCTAATGTTCATACCAGCAGTTTCTACAACAGCCAAATCATGGAAAGAGCCTAAATGTCCATCACCTGATGAGTGGATCAAGGAGATGTGGTATATATACACGATGGAGTACTACATGGCAATGAGAGGGAATGACATATGGCCATTTGTAGGAAAGTGGATGGTCCTTGAGGGTGTCATGTTGAGTGAAGTAAGCCAGGCAGAGAAGGACGGAAACCTATGTTTGCACTCATAGGTCTAGCAGGAAAACAGGAGAGACCTAATGGAGAACCAGGGGGAGGGGAGGAGGGAGAGAGAGTTGGGGAGAGAGAGGGATGCAGAACTTGAGAGACTATTGAATGCTGAGAATGAACTGAGGGTTGGGAGGGAGAGGGGAGGGGGGAAGACAGGTGGTGGTGATGGTGGAGGGCACTTGAGGGGAAGAGCACTGGGTGTTGTATGGAAAACAATTTGACAATAAAATATTATGGAAAAAAAAAGAGAATAAGGATTCTGAGGCTCCACGTAAGATCTGATGATTCCTGTACACATAGTCTGAGAAGCATTGATTAATTAATTATTTAAGAAGCGAATTGGGGGTTTGTGTGATAGATAGAAATGAGAAGATGAAGAAGAATATAACTATGAGTACAGTATTGAGAGCTTGCCTGTTGGAGAGGGCTTCTTTATGTTTCTTCTTTTTAAATCACTTTAATAAGTATCAAGGAACTGCATATCCAAATTTTTAATGTTTAATCTCCCTTCAGATGTTGCGCTCCTCGCAGCAAGCAACTAGAACCAGTTACCAGCACCCTTCAGGCTGTTGGCACCCATTTTTAAAGAATGGCCCATATTGGAAAATATTCTAAATTTTTTGAACATCAAGGAAATGGAAAGATACCATGAATATTAAAGCAAAAAAAGAGGTGGTTCATTTACAAGAGAAAAAATGAGAGTATCCTTGTCTTCTCCAGAGCAATAATTGGTTAGGAAAGTTACGAGAGATAGAGGAGTCCGTATATGATGACCTGATGTCAAATACATTACTCCTGGCCCCAGCATGTTACAGAAGCTCTATCTCCTGATGTTCAAAGTCAATTACCCTTGCCTAAATGGTGACTCCTTTCCTTGACTACTTGCCTTGCATGAGCAGATCAAAGTGACCAATCAGTAGGCAAAACTTAAAATTTAATGTAATATTTACAGAAATTCTGTTAGAAGTAATTTTCTGTCTGGGAATAAGAGACAGAAAGCACAAATTCTCCAAGTGGGACATAGGGAATGATTATAAGCAGGACACTCCTACGTCTAAACTTTGGTTCCCTGAATTATGTATTCTACCTATTGGGAGCACCATATAGGTAGAACAATGGTTTTTGAGTTAGAGTGTGGATTCTATCCTGGATAATAGTAAACTAAGGAGGATAGGGAACATCATGGGCAGTACGTCTGCCTTCAGCTGCATCTTAAACAGGCCCTTGCATTCCTTTAACAAGCCAGCAACTTCTAGTGGTACAGTATGTGAAAGCACCAGTGTTTCCCATGATCTGCACATTTTAAAATATAAATCAGGCCCCTTATGTTTGATTTAGGTAGTATACCAGGTTCATGGACAAAAACACTCTATATACCCTTGGATAGAGATATAGCTGAGAGGTTCTATGTGCAGGAATGTTGAAACTCATCCCCCCAATTTTTTTTTTAGCAAGAATCACTGCTTCTTCCCCTGGAGAACAAGTTTCATGTAATCAACAACCACCCTCAAAGGATGGTACCCCTTAAGGGGGCTCTTTATCTGACAAGTTGAACTTTCATCAGTCACCCAGCTGAATAGGTGTGGCAGATAGGCCCATGCTGTTTCTTGCTGACTATATCTTAGATATCTATAGTGTAATCTCAGACCCAAAGGATTGACATTGACATTGGTGTCTGTGTAGTTGAATGTAGCTTCATCACGGGTGTAGATCCACATGACCACTGCTGAAATCAAGATATGGAGTTACTCTATTACCACAGTGGTCTCTTTCACGCCACCTCTTTCCAACCACACCAACTTCCTTCTAAGAACCATTCCTAACCCTTGGAATCACTACTAATATATTCTCCATCTCAATACTTAGGTCATTTTGAGATTATTATTGATTCTATTTATATAACATCACAAAGAAAGGATGTTGGGTGAGGCTTACAGAGGATATTTCTTTACTGTCTCTGCAACTTCCTGTTACTCTAAATTATTTAAAAAATAATAAAATATGCACATTAAAGTTGTAATAATAAGAATACCTTCTATTATTAAAAAAATACAAATAAGCTCAGTGACTAAACCTTTATTTTTCATTATAATTTTGACTAAATAGAGAGCTTAGGCATATTTGGAAATAGAGATTGAATAGAAGTTTTAGAAATTAAATTATAACAAAAGTGGATTTTTTTCTTAAATGATTACTAAAAGTCAGTAGACTAAAAATAGTGATTAATAAATAGAATGGGGCTATAAATGGGAAAATGTTTAAAATGTTTGACATTTAGCCCTTAGAAACAAAACTAAATATGTATTAATGCATAGTATAGGCTCTCTCTGAATTATGGTATCTTATATGAAAAACAGAGAAATCTGTATTGGTAAAACACACACAGCAAGTATAGCACATAACATGTGTCTTAATGGAAAACCCAAATTCATTTAAAAACTAAATGATGATCACTTTCCAAATATTTCTGTCCAATTGTTTTATAAATCTTTTAATGATATTCATTTAATTACTTGTATTTCTTTCAGTAGAATTTTATTTTATAGTATTTGGATTTTTTAAAATTTTTTCTTATATTGTTAAATTTAAATTTTAGTTAGCCAACATATAGTACGATATTGGCTTCAGGAATAGAATTTAGTGATTCATCACTTACACACAACACCCAGTGCTCATAACAAGTGCCCTCCTTAGTACCCATCACCCATCTAGCCCATCCCCCCACCCACCTCCCTCCATCAGCCCATAGTTTGTTCGGTATCATTAAGAGTCTCTTGTGGTTTGTTTCCCTCCCTTTGCTTCCCCCCTTTCCATTTGTTCATCTGTTTTTATTTCTTAAATTCCATATATGAGTAAAATCATAAGATATTTGTCTTTCTCTGATTGGTTTATTTCACTTAGCATAACACATTCTAGCTTATCCATGTCATTGCAAATGGCAATATTTCATTCTTCCATTTTTAACTGTTATTTTTAATATTTTTAAATGCTTGATTTTGAGAGAGTACATGTGTGAGGTGGAGGATGAGCAGAAAGAGGGAGACAGAGGATCTGAAGCAGGCTTTGTGCTCACAGTAGGGAGCCTGATGCAGGGCTTGAATTTATAAACTGTTAGATCATGACCTGAACTTAACTGACTGAGTCACCCAGGTGCCCCCAAATTTCATTCTTTTTGATGGCTGAGTAAGATACATATAAATGTGTATATGTATATACATATGTACATATATATGTATATACATATAAGGACTACCTCTTCTTTGTCCATTCATCAGTCAGTGAACATTTGGGCTCTCTCCATGGTTTGGCTGTTGTTGATAATGCTGCTATAATCATTGGGGTGCTTGTACCCCTTAGCATCAGTCTTTTTTTTTAATCCTTTGGGTAAACACCTAACAGTGAAATACCTAGATCATAGGGCAATTCTATTTTTCAGTTTTTTTAAAAACCTCCATACCGTTCTCCAGAATGGCTGTACCAATTTGCATTCCACCAGCACTGCAAGGGGGTTCCCTTTTATCTACGTCTTTGCCCACATCTGTTGTTTCTTGTGTTGTTATTCTTAGCCGTTCTGACAGGTGTGAGGTGGTACTCATTGCGGTTTTGATTTGTATTGCCCTGATAATGATTGATGTTGAGCATCTTTTCATATGTCTGTTAGCCATCTCAATGTCTTTAGAAAAGTGTCTATTCATGTCATCTTCCCATTTCCTAATTGGGTTGTTTGTTTTTGGTGTTGAGTTTGATAAGTTGTTTATAGATTTTGCATACTAACCATTTATCAGATGAATTGTTTGCAAATATCTTCTCCCATTCCACTGGCTGCCTTTTAGTTTTTTTTTTTTTTTTTTTAAACACAGACATTCAAAGGCCTGGAAAACTAGGTTGGACACTTAACAACAACAATAACAACAACAACAACAACAAAAGCCACAAAAATGCTATGCTGTTTATTACAGAATTTATTTTTACATTTACTTTTTCTGTAATTTTCAGAATTTTTTCCTTAATTTATTTACTCTGCTTGAGTCCTTGTTTATTTTGTGCTAACAATAGTAAATGGTCAAGCATTATTGTTCCTGGTAGATAAACTGTAGACAAATGAATAGTAGTAGCAGGAAACAGCATTTCTAATAAACATGTTAGAATACATTTTAAAATCTATTGCATCATCTTGCACATCTTTTTTATTTTATTATTTATTACTTTATAGTATGATTTGTCATTTACTCCCAGTTTTACTTCCTACTTACATAGATAACAAAACAAAACTGACACAAACCCTTATGTTATATGGGTTATATATATACATGTGTATATATATGTATGTATATACTGATTATATGTTATATAATGTTTCAATGTTACAATGTTGAAATAAAAATCAATTTTTCTATAGATGTGATATATCTTCACATTATAAGTGGTATAGATAGAAAAAGTTAAACACATAAATTAGGCATTTAGAAAACTTTTATAATCAAATTCACATATTTACTGAGCAAATAGATTGTCACTGCATTACACACTTAATGTAATCTATTTCAAATGAACTTTATCATAGTTACGTGAATTAAGAATTATTAGAATTTGATTTTGCATAGTAAGAAATGGACTGAGAGGAGAAATAATTTCTAAGCATCTTACACACAAAAAGAAAAGCAATCTTTAAGTTTTCTTGATTCTTGAAATATATCTGATTATATGTTAATGTAAACCTCTAATTTTTGTATTATATGTGACATAATTGCACTAATGGAATAAGACTGATTTGTGGCTGCAGTTTATGGAAGTCAAACTCTGTCCTTTATATTTAAAGCACCAGCTGGAGAAAACCGAAAAATAAGTACACCTTTTTGTTGTTATTGTTGTTTTGATTTATGACATAATCTGTCTATCTCTACATCTATATCTATTTGCAAATTGATGTGAGTTTCTAATAGGGTCTAGAATTAGTCTTATATTTGTTTTTAAGTAATTTTGTGAATTACTATTAATTAGGATTGGTCTGTTAAATAATCACCAATAGGCATTATGTTCTGCTTTTAGACCACATAACAGTTGCTTTAATATCCCATTCAAAGGCTCTCTTTCAGACCTTTATGCATTTCATTTCATCTCTCACTCTTAGCAGTCTAGCTGTAATTTTTCTGTTAAATCTCTTTGATCTATTTTTTAAAATTTTCAATCAAACTTGAATTTTAAAGTGAATAATTCACTCTCTTAGGCCAAGAAAGATAACTAATGAAAAAGGTTTAAAAAGTTTAAAAATGCTAAAATGAAGTAGATAGACTTCTTGAACATTAATCAAGTACTATTATTAACAGTGGAAAAGAAATTGAAATGCAACAGAAAAAAAAACTAAATTCATTTGGCAGAGATTGATGAAAAGATGACGTCAAAATAGAGAACCTGGAACTTTATATAAATACAGACTGAAACACATAAAATGACTTAAGTTGAATATAGGCAACTTGAATGGACAGTTAGTGTTCAGAAGAAAGTATGACAACATAAAACAATTCTTCTTTATTTTAAAGCACAGGTAAAGAAACCTTTTGCCTTTAGAGAGAGAGCTGGGGGAGAAGGGCAGAGAGAGAGAGAGAGAGAGAGAGAGGGAGGGAGGGAGAGGGAGAGGGAGAGAGAGAGAGAATATTAAGCAGGCTCCACACTGAGGGTGATCTCATGACCCCTAGGATGATGAGTTGAGCCAAAATCATGAGTCAGACATTCAACCAACTGAACCACCCAGGCACCCATCTCCCCCCCTTTAAAAATACTTATGTCCTATTGCAAAATGGGCGATATGCACTCAGTGTCATACAGATCCTTGAGATACTTTGTATCTCAAAGGGGAGGTTGGGAAACTGAGAGCACCACAGAAATTTTGGCAATTTTACTGGGATTAGTGGACAAAAATTGATCATCAACACCCAGTCATGATTAGGATGTGTAAATCATTACCACATTAGGTTGTTTTCCTGAAGGATATGCCCCCAAAATAAAGGTGAATTGGAAATTCACTGTCCTAAATTCCCGATTTCAAAATGTCTCAAAAACTTGTTTAAAGTGATTTCATCCACTAGATACCAACTGTAAAAGCAAATGTAAATGTAAATCCTATTTATAAGAAGTTAACATCATCTTAACCTTCAGATCATTTGGATACTTTTACAATGTCAAAAATATTCTGATATACTAAATATATGATAGCATATTCATAAAATAGAATATTACTGAGCTATGAAAAATTAATGATATATGCAACAACATGGGTAAATCTCACACGCAAAATACTGAGTTTAAAACAAACAGACCCAGAAAAATATGGATATGTTCCTATGTTTATGAAGTTAAAAATAGCCAACGAAATAGGGGTGAAGAAGGTCAAAATGATGGCAACATGCAGTGAGCGAATCAACCACTAGAGAGACTAATGGTTGACGTTTCCGCTCCTGTCCTGGTTAAGGTCAAATGCTGCTTCTATTAGAAATTGGTTCTAGTTTCTAAAGCGCCAGGAAAAGAATAGCTCAAGGATGCTTCTAGAAAGGGAAATGACAAGCATGGCCCAGGGGAAGGTAATAATCATTACAGAGCAAGCTGAACTGAGACAAACTTGATACAAACTCAAATAATAATCACACTCAATTGAAATATCTTCCATTTAAACATTTTCACACTGAGTCAAAAAACAAATATATGCAGCTTATAAGAATTACAGTTGAAAAATAAATACAGAAAATATAAAAGGAATGTTTTCAGTCAAGGGAGATTGCATTACTATTAAACAGGAAAGTGGGTATAGCTCTTTGATAGCAATTGAAGGGTTAATTTCCAGGAAGACAAAACTTGAAAACGTTTGCACTCTTAATAACATAGCCTCAAAAGATAATAATAAAACATTTAATTGAAGAATTTAAGAGGAGAAATGACAAATCAAAAATTATAAAGAGATTTTATTGTGACTCTTTAAATGTGTGAAGAAGAAATCAGAAAACAAGGATGGATATAAAAACTTTGAAAAAGATGTATACAGTTAACATAATTGACACATATAGAGCATGCTCCCAACTCTACCCCTTCCTGCCAAAGTGCAAAACATTCATTCTTTCCAAGTGAAGATAGCATATTTACACAAGAGAGCTCTAAAATAATTTCAAAGAATTAGACCAATTATACAGGTAACCTTATAGATTCTGTCTCCAGTCACCATGAAGTTAATGTAGAAGTCAAAAGTAAAAGTTAACTTAAGTGTCTCTTTATATTTGAAAACTAAGCAATACTGTTCTATTTAATTCATGTATGACATAAATTTAAAGGGCAAAAGTAGCAAATACAATCTAAAAGAAGAAGAAAAAAATACAAGGGCTTATTCTAATGGATACCAAGAATTATTATGATGCTTAGTATTAAATCATGTGCTCTTCATGCTATGATCTACTACAAGACAAAGACAGAGTGTCTGGATAGACTTCCACAAATAGGGAAAATGGATTTATGTATGAAAGGGTTATAAAAGGGGGCATTGCAGAGAAATGGAGAAAGAGCGGTTTACCAAGCTATTTAATATCAATTGGATATTTATATGGGGGAAAATGTAAATTGACCCTCCTCCTTTCTCCACACTCAAAATCAAGTTCAGGTGAATTATCTGAATGAAAAAACAGTAGTCTTTAGAACACAAGAGAATAACTTCATGAACTTGGTGCAAGAACAGATTTCTTAAACTTAAGAGAAAAAGTGCTAACTAAAGGAAAATATTGATAAGTTAACATTAAGTACTTCTGTTTATGAAAATGTTCCTAAGAGATTAAAAATGTAAGACCTACAGTGGGAGAAGATGGGAACACCATGAACAAGCTACAAAGGCTTGTTCGAGGCACATATAATGAAGTCATACAAATTAGTAAAGAAGACACATAGTTGCTACACACTGACCAGAAAATACATGGAACATTAAAAACCCCAGATATGTATGAAAATAGTAATAATTATAACAAGCAGCATTTTGGAAACATTCCAAATATTCATCAGCAAATGGATAAATACATTGTAACATAGTTATGCAAATACTATGCAAAGGAAACCCAAAACAATTATTCTCAACACAGACGTAAATCTCAAAAACACAATTTTGAGAAACAAAACACAAACACAAAACAATTTGTGCTCTACGTTTCTTTTACTGAGAAAGTTCAAAAAGTGGCAAAATAGATCTGTACTGTTGAGACTGAGGATAGTGGTTACTTCCTGAGAAGGGGTGACAGTGGTTGGGAAGCAAAATGGGCTCTTCTTAAATGCTAGAATGTTCTAATATGTAAAACTCCCTTTGAAGTAATTGGTTTACACTTGAGATTTGTGTACTTTTTATATTAATATTATATAAACTAGTATGAATAAATTTTTTAAAATCCTACACAAAATACAAATACTAAAATGTAACAAGTATAACAATCATGTACACTCATAGGTAAGAAAATACAAATTAAACATTGACAGGTGATTGTCTTCACCTATTATATGGAAAGCAAACATGTGGACAGTGGGCCAGAACATGGGTCAACAGGATATGAAGACATCATCAAAATAAGAATTTGTGCCACTTACTTGGAAAAGCATTTAGCAATACTTACCGAAATATTTGTTTGATCAGACTCTCCATCTCTAGGAGTTTTTTCTGCAGATACACTCCAACATATCTATCCAGTCCTATGCACACTGCCCCATTGTTTTAAACCTAAAGGTCTGAAATCAATTTCAGTGACTTCAAAGGTAACAAGTATAAAAATTGCGGTTATATGTGCTAGGTCCCTTTAAAACTACAGGTTTCCTCCACCCTGAAAGTAGGGTTTTCTATGAAGTCTTTTATAAGCTGAAATGATGTAAGGCGAAGAAGGAATTATCATTCATTTATATGGGACTGGGGAGAGGTCTTAGACCCCTCACAATAACCTTTCTAAGGCTTTTCTGATACCTTAGGGGATATCTTGATGCCAGATGGACAAGATAAATCAGGCTAAAGCATAGATGCTCACAGATAAAGTTCTGAGCTCTGGTGGCTTGATGCTGAGAAGCTGAGTGTAGTTCCTGGGGAAGGAACTTGGGGTCACTCCCCCACTCTAGGTGTACCATGCCTCTGTAACTGCTCTCTGCAAAACAAACACTGTTTTCACTTTTGTCTTTTTCTCTAAGAATAAAAATCCAATACAGATTTCTTTTGGTTACTGAAAACAGATTCTAATGTAGGTCTTTCATTAAAGCAAAGTGGTGAGACATGAACTTTAGGAAAGTAGGAAATACCTGTATTAACACTGCGTTTAGGTCCCTGTGTCCAGACCCAGAAATGTTACCAAGCACTTATGTGTATCTTACACACAGTACACGGAGAGAAGAAAGGGGAGAAAGAGGAGACCTGGAGGTACAGGTGGGAGAGAAGAGGATGGAAAGAAGTGGGGAGGGGTAGAAAGGAAGGGGAGCAGGGAAAGAGGGCTTTTTTTCTGAAAACATGTCCAGAAGTATAGAAAAGAAAAAAAAAAAAAAGAAAATGGTTGTCTCTTAGGTAAATTATTACAGTTTTGTGGAGAGAAAGACAACTCATTTTAACTTTTATCATCTCTACTCTTAATACATATGACTATTTTACCTGCTGAACTTTACTATTTTTAAATTTATAAATCAGTTTCAAAAGCACTTGATCCTAATTTTTGAGATAATTTTGTAAAAAATTTTTATGAGAAAGCATAAATATGTACTGGACCATTTTTTTCTCATGTGTTTGATTCCACATGAAAATACAAATGAGAAAATCTCAGTAGGCATATTAAGAACAATTTCAACTAAATTCTGCAGGAAAAAATAAGTATATCACAGTATTAATAATGGTTTTGAATATGGAAGATTGATACTTTTAATGTTTTCCATATTATATAAAGCAAACTGATGTAATGTTTATATTTTATAAAACAACGTACTCGATTTCTACAAAGATAAAGGAACTAAACGTCTTGACATATTTTCAGAACTTTTATCCTGTCATATGCAGATTAGGACTTGTATACAGGACATTTAGCAATCTGTATGTAAATTCATTCACCCTCAGTCAAACAATATGAATAACATACTAAATTTCAACTATTAGTTACATATTTTCCCTACTCTTATATATACATCAAGATGATGTGCTAACATTTAGCTGGAATCTGACTTTTAATTCAAAATCTATTTCATTCGGTAGAATAAAGAAATTCAGATATTCTGTATCTTCCGGCTTGTTTTTGTCATTGCTACTAATGCCATGGCATCTTCAGTGATAAGGTTTAGAAACGTCTGGCAAATTTAAGATTGGTAATAAAGCGAAAACAATATTTTCCTGAATGTTTAGGGTTTTGCAATATGCTCTCCTAAGAATTTTTGGGACTAAGATGGAAATTTCAGTTACTATTTTGGTACTAGCCCAGTAAGTAGATCTCAACTGTTATGTATCATATATAATATATATAACAAAACCTGAATGAAAGGCTGGCTGCCACTTGGGTTCAGAGCTGTCATTCATCTATTCAAGCGTCAGAAGTGTCTTAGCTTTCTTTGTTCCGCAAGAGGCTTACTGGAACCAACTCACACTGTGTCAGACTACAGGCAAATCCTTTATCAGCACATCCCTTTGAAACTGTCATTGAACCGCATGAACCCAAGGAGTGATAAGCATTAATAATACCCTGTTCCTTTTATCCCTTCTGCCTTTCAGCTTTATTGCCAGATTCTTTATCTAAACTTAGGTTTTACAGTCCAGACAAATGCAATTCTCATTGCTTTCAAAAGTGGTACTTAACCTAGCTTGTACAGATGTGTAGGCTTTTCTCTAACTGCTTATTTTCTAAAATAATCAATACTTTCTTGTAAACGACCTTGGACTTCACTTGGATAGTTTCAGTACCATGGATCACAATACATCTAAAATGAAGCACATCATAAAAAAATTCAAAAAAAAGACTCCTATAGTTCCATAAATTGTCGAATGGGTTTTCAAGGTGTGTATTCGAAGTCACGGCTACATGTGGGTCTTCTGTGTGAAGCACGCACACATATACACAGACACACTCATTTACAGGCTTGGTAATCTCAACTGAAAAGTGAATTGTGAATGGCCTGTGGATAATGTGCAAAGATTGAAATGGATAAGAAATATGTCTTTTGACACACTTTTTTTGTTTCATTCCATGAGAATTTCACAATTGTAACTTTTAAAATTCTTACCAGGATATTTATATTTTAGGTATCTTTAACATAAAGATATATATTAATATGTAAATATATGTGTTCAAAACCACATACTTAAACTGCTTTACATAACTAAAAACCAAGCAGGGCATACAGTTTTATTTTGCATAGAGATGAAACCATAAAGGCTTGATTTGACAGGATGGGGGCATTTTTTGTTGTTTTGCATTTTAGTTTAAATAGTTAAAATGTACAAAATCGTAATATTTTCCAACTCCTAACATATATTTTTCATGTCAAACATGAAAGAATTATGTATAATTATGAAGTCAGATACATTTTTTTCAATTGTCATGTGACAGTGATGATAAATTAGTATAAACCAGATCACCTAAGGGATCTATCATTTGCAAATTGTTATTTACATCTTTCATTGAAATCCAGCTAAGAATTGGGTACAAGACTTGAAATGTTTTTACTTCTGACTTATACAGCTGATAAGTAAAGAAAAAAAAACTGTTTATCAGTTTTATCCAAACAGTCTTTGGACAAAAACCATAATATCTGGTCTGTCTTTACGGATTTGCCTCCTTTAGTATATGCTGAAGAAGGTGTTTCCTTTGAAACAGTCGCAGCCTAACAGTGCATGTGTGTATGTGTTTTACAGACACAGAGATGTTTTGCTGAAGGCCAAGGAATCCTGAGAAAATGAATAGTTATTTGCTGAACTCAGTCTGCTAACTTGTTCTGAATTCCACAGTTGATCATTCAAACAATATTTTCACCAACATCCTTGATAATTTTATATCTCTCCTTTCAGCCACACCTGCCAGGCAAAACATCAATACAACAATTCTAAAATTAAACTGCCTTGTGTCTAAAAAATGTGTAAGACTACACTTTTAACACTTTGAGGTATAACAGAACAAAACGGTAGTTTCAGGTATACAACATAACGATTTGGTATTTAATTATATTGCAAAATGATCACCACAAGATGTCGAGTTAACACCCAAGACTATATATGCTGAAGGTATCCATCAACTTTATAAATATAAACCACAATCAGTTACTGGTCTGCTTCATTAGCACCAATACCACTGTCAAATACTTTTCTTGACCTTTATTAGTGATAGATCATACTGATTTCCTCTGTTCTGGCCACAAAGCATGATTTCTTTCCTTTAAGTCACGATTAACCCTCACTTTAAGCAAATTTTCTTGCTTCCTTGTTTACTGAGAAAAAGGAGAGAACCACCCTTTCTCTGAGCCTCCTGCCCTTTGTATAAATGTATTTAAAACCACATCAGGCTTAAATTCTTTTTTTCTAGTCTGGATGAGAGAACATCCTCTATCCTGACCAAGGACAACCACTTCAGTATTGTTCTCAGGCTAATCCCTTCTCTTTATTATTTTTTCTCTTTTGCATCTTCACTGGGTCTCTGAGTCTGTTCTGTTAAAGTCTCCCCATAGCCTTTGTGTCTGTTTCTCTTGTCATTAAATTCCTACTTATGTAGTGTATACTCACTGTCCTCTTTCTTTACTTTCCATTTAAGTAGATTAAAATCTGACTTTTGAACCCACCACTTCACTCAAACTGCTCTTGAGAAGGTCATCAGTGGACACCTAATATTTTCATTCCTATCTTACTGATCTCAGTGGGAGCATTCAACAGTTAACAACTCTTAAATGAACACTTTCTGGTTCTTTTAATTTTTAAAAATTAATATATTTATAGGTAAGTTTTCACAGAATAGTTTTCACTTATTTTAGGTGCATAGTTTTGTTTTCTGTCGGAGAGTTTACATGGTGTGAAGGGAAGTCTCGTTTCCTGGATTGCCCATAAAAAGATTTGTGTGAGGATCCACACTTCAGTAAAGACAGCCTGAAGGAAAGCAACCAGCACAAAGCAGTTTATTAAAGCTATACAGACTCTCAAGCAGGACAGTGGGCAGGTTCTGGGAGGTTCCGCTGCTAGAATCTTTTGGTATTGGATGGAGATGTGTTGTGTCTCTCTGGGCTGGGAGGAGCTGCCCCCTACAAGTGGGGTGGTCACTAATGGAGTCTGCTTCCAATCGTGGGAGACTCCGCCTACAGGTTGGGAGGAGGAGTTTTTGCCCCTTCAGGGTTTGTATTGGAACATTCAAGGCAGCCTTTCTCCATAGTGGGGTTGTAACTGCAATGTAACATGCATTACAATGAGTCTAGGGGTTACCTTGGGGCACAGGCGGAAGAGAGGAGTGCATGCTCTGCATCTGTAGCTCTTGGTTTGTTATCCCTAAGGTCTTGAAAGCCACAAGGCCAGGATGTTGTAACCCTTGGCTTCTAATGTGTAACCAACCTATTTATCGCTGTCCTTGCCTTCTGCTCACCTCTCTCTAATTCCTTTTCAAGGACTTGGGACTCTGCCTCAGGGCATTCCTTCCACTGATCATATGTACCTTCTACCTAACAGTTTGATGAGTGTTAGTAATTCTGTAAGGTTAACCAAAACCACAAGTGAAAATAAGGAAAAACTCCTATTACCCTTTAAGGTATCTTCCCCTTTTGCATTCCTTGCACTTTCCTGACCTTGGTCCCAGGCATCTACTGAGCTAAGTTCTGTCACTATAGTTTTACTTTTTTAAGAATTTTATATAAATGAGATCACATACTATAAGTTTTTTGTGTTGATTGGTTTTTCTTAGTGTAATGTTTTTGAGATTCACCACAATTTGGTGGATATTTTTTATACATTCAGTAGCGATATTGAGTATATTTGAATGTGCTTTATTAGCTATTCATCTTTTTTTCTTTTTTAGTGAGATAACTATTAAAAATTTTGCCTATATTTTTTGAAGGAGGTTATTTGTCCTCTTATTGGTGAGTTGCAAGAGTTCATTATATGCTCTGAATCAGTCATTTGTAAAATACATTATTTTGGAAATATTTTCAGTTTATAGCTTGACTGTTCACTTATTTTTTTAAATATCATGTTTTAGTTTTCTTTGGATATAGAGCCAGAAGTGGGATTTTTGGATCATATGCTGATTCTAACTTAAATTTTTCATGTACCTTCCATGCTCATTTCAATGAGTGACTAAATCACTATGCATTTCCACAGTATCAACAGTGAAAAAGGTCATCTTTTTCACACATTTTTAAGCATTTCTTTTGAAGAGCAGATAATTTTAATTGTGATCTAGTCCAATTTTTAAATAATTTTTTTATTTTATACTTTATGCTTATTACATCATCTTGTTTAAAAATATTTGCCTAGTAAATGTCACACAATTTTCTTCTGATATTTACTTAAAGTTTTAACAGTATTTACTTTCATATTTAGTTCTATGATGCATTTAACATTCATTTTTATTTATTATTATTTTAACTTTATTTTTGATGGGGGTAGGGGCAGAGAGGGAGACTGGGGATCCTATGCAGGCTCTGCCCTGACAGCAGAGAGCCAATCTTGGGCTCAAACTCACGAACTGTTGAGATCATGACTTGAGCGGAAGTCAGGTCCTTAACCGACTGAGCCACCCAGGCACCCTGACTTTGGGCAGTTCTGAGGGAAATTTGGGAGACATTTGTTGAGTGTTTGAATCACATTAATTCCTAAGAGCATTCTCAGTCGACTAGGAATAATCCAGCCTTAGCTTCTCCACTGTGGGCTTCGTTACTGGCTGTGAATAACCTGCAACATGCATGGCCATAGATTGCACAGCACACAGCTATGGCCCGAGATCAATTGTGGTTCATAAAGTTGGATCCGAGAGGTTGATGCTCCTGGGTTTCCCAGGAATAAATGCCATCTTAACAATATTGAATCTTCCAATCTACAAACATGGTGTATTTCTCTTTATTACATTTACATTCTTCCTTGTGACATTTTATAGTCAGTTTTCAGTTTTTATGGGATAGAATTTATTTATTTATATTTTTGAGTGTACTGTGAATGAAACTCTATTAATACGTTTTATTTTTGCAACAATACAGTTGATTTTTGACACAATTTATATTTTATCTTGCAACTTACAACCATGCTAAATGTGTTTATTACTATTATTCTATTCTATCCTATCATCATGGCTTAAGATTCTAGAGAGTTTTCTAACTACAGGATTATAGTATATTCCAACAAATCTCTTAATTTTTAATTTTAATTTCAAATCTTCATAATTGTAAACTTATTTTTTTTTTTTGCCATAATGGATTGGCTCGGATTTCTAGTGCAATAGATGAATAATTGAGCAGGCTAACAATATAAACAACTATGGGCACTATGGTCCATGTCACAATTATTCTAGTTGAGATGCAGGGAATCTGGTATATTGTATGCAGTGTCTGATTACCCATTACTGGTTAAGAGCTATTTCTGGGACATTAATTATCTATGTCCTGCAGATAGAAAAGTCTTCAGACAGAAATATTGATAGCCACTGTAAGAAGTTTTGGATTTAAAGATGAATTTTCTTAACTGTGTAGATGGAACTTGCTGTCCTTGGACTCAAATATGGTCCATGGCAAAAGCCCCTAATTACCCCATTCAATATAGAGGGAGGACTCCCAAAAGTATTTAAGATGAAAATTGCATAATGATATGGTACCTGCTTACCACAATTGGTAAGAAATGAATTCTCTTTTACTAACACCCTACAAAATACACTATGAAGAGGAATGCCAGCTCCTTGAAACATATTCCTGTTGCTTGTCTCTTTAGTCAGGATATACTAATGGAAAATTTTGCAGTTTGAATGGCCTCTGGCATCAATGGTTGTAGAAACCAAGATGCTTCATTTAAATATTAGGAGCAGAGTGGGTTCCTATTACTATCAGGGTGAGAGTAGAAAGGTTTTGACCATCTTGTAGATGATAAATAATCATGGAATCCATAAGAATTAAATATATATAAATCCTCTTTAGTAGATGTAAGCCATTGAAAGTGGAAAGTCATGGCTTCTCATCCAATTTCCAGATATAATTCCATTCATAGACCCAATGGTCCTTGTGTGAATAGTAAAGTGGGTGCTCTTGAGAAAGATTATCCTAAATAGGTAATAGCAATATTTTTTCTAGAACATTGAAATTAACCACTGGTTTATTCATTATTGCTGTTTGTAAGGGTAGACAGAAAACCTACACCTCAAGAGTTGCAAGCTTCAAGAGGACAATAATTTCTAGAGAACTATCAAGTCCCTATAGATTACTAGGGTGGTCATAGCAGTGATAGGATTAGTGAAACTTTATCCATGTCTGCTCGTGGAAGGTTCCATGGAAGTTTTGGCTTACCTACTAGTTGCCTATCCAGTTTCTGATGAAAGAGATCTGTGCCACAACTTTGACAGAATCTCTGGCTTGAGTTCATGAGGCTGCAATGGTAGGTTGGATCCAGAGGAATCCCTTAGAGTTAGCTCCCTTCTCCTACCAAATGACCAAGTCTTAGGTCTTAGGACTCAGGTGGAGTAGAACCCAAAGTAGTAGTTATGAGATGCTAATTATGAGATTCTGTGTTGCCACCAACAACAGCATGCTAGCTAGATTGATCCTGTGATAGTCTTGGGCTGTGTCTCACTCAACTGCCTAATTTTTTTTAAAATGTGTTTAATTTTTAATGAGACAGGTACTCCAACTTTCTCATGTCTTCTGTGAGAGCACCAATATCATTCCAAGTTATCAATTTTCTTCTTAAACTGTACCCAAGAGTACACACTTGAACAAATCCTATTAATTACTGATTATTAATAGGTAAGTAGTCTCAACTGTGTTCCTGATGCTTCACATCTAGTATCATTTTAAGGTTTATATAATTGTTCTCTTGGACCACTTCAAGAGACTCCTAAATGATCTTCCTGCCATGGATCTGTTTCTCCAAAATTTATCTTCAATATTGCTGTTACAATGAAAAATAAAAAATGCAAAAATAATTATGTTTTCATTGAACTATTCCTCAATACAGGGACACCTGGCTGGCTCAGTCAGTAGAGCATGAGACTCTTGTTCTCCAGGTTGTGAGTTTAAGCCCACCTTGGGTATAGAGATTACTTAAAAATAAAATCTTAAAAAAAAATCCTCCTCAATGCATTGCTTTGTTTAGATTAGTGTTTTCCAAAATTCCTTTTATTTATTTTTATTAAAGTTGACACACAATGTTTTACTAGTTTCAGAAATACAGCTTAGTAATTTGACAACTCTGTATATTATGCTATGCTCACCTCAAGTGTGACTACCATCTGTCACCATCTAACACTATTATAGTGTCTTTAATGATATTCCCGCTGCTGTAATTTTAATCCTTAAGACTTCACTCATTTTATAACCAGACGACTATATCTCCCATTCTCCTTCACCCATTTTGCCTATCCCCCCATCCTCTCCCTTCTGGCAAGCCTCAGTTTGTTTTCTGTATTTATGGGTCTATTTCCGCTTTTTGTTTCTTTATTTGTTTTGCTTTATAGATTCTACATATAATCGAAATCATATATATTTGTCTTTCCCTGACTTATTTAATTTAGTGTTATATTCTCTAGATCCATCCTTGTTGTTGCAAAAGAGAAGACTTTATCCTTTTATGCTGAGTAATATTCCATTGTGTGTATATAACATTTTCTTTATCCATCATCAGTGGATACTTACATTCCTACCATATCTTGGCTATTGTGAATAACATCACTGTAAACATAAGGGTACCTGTATCTTTTTCAAATTAGTGTTTTCATTTTCTTTGGGTAAATATCTAGTAGCAGATTACAGAATCATATGGTATTTCTATTTTTAATTTTTAAATTTAAATTTCCACAAACAGGGCGCCTGGGTGGCTCAGTGTCACATATCAAACTCTTGATTTCTGCTCGGTTATGATCCCATAGTCATGAGATCAAGCCCTGCTTTGGGCTCCATGATGAACATGGACCCTGCTTAAGATTTTCTCCCTCTCCTTCTGCTCCTCCCCCACTCGTGCTCTCATACTCCCCCTCACCCCATCCATAAACAGTGCCAGAGGGCTCTCTTTGCTCTATACCCTCACCAACACTTGTTATATCTTGTCTTTTTGTTTCTGACAGGTTTAAGGTGATACCTCATTTGGTTTTGATTTCAATTTCTCTGACGATGAGTGATGCTGAGCAACTGTTATTGTATCTGTTGGTATCTAGATGTTTATCAGGTCCTCTGCTCATCTTTTTAATATACTGATTTGGTTTTTGTTTTTGTTTGGGGTTGAACTGTATAAGTTCTTTATGGATCTTGGATATCAATTGCTTATTGAATACATAATTGGCAAATATCTTCTATTAAATAGGTTGCCTTTTTGTTTTGTTGATGGTTCCCTTTTGCTTTGCTGACCAAAAGCTTTTTTTTCATGCAGTCTCATTATTTTTGTATTTGTTTTCCTTGTCCATCTAGAAAAATGTTGGTAAGGCTGATGTCAAAGAAATTTCTCTCTATTTTCTCCTAGGAGTTTTAAGGTTTCACATCTCACATATTGGTTTCTATTCCATTCTGAGTTTGTTCTTGCATATGGTCCAATTTCATTCTTTGGCACAAATCTGCCCAGTTCTCTCAGCACCATTTGTTGAAGAGTCTGGTTTTTCCCCATTCTTGCCCCCTTGATCTCCTTGGTTATTCTGTTCCATTGAATTATGTGTTTATTTTTTGTTCTAGTACCATACTGTTTTGATTGGTACAGTATTATACTTATTTTGAAATCTGGAATTGTGATACCTCCAGGTTTGTTCTTATTTCTTAAGATGACTTTGGCTCAGATGATCTTTTGCAGTTCCAAATAAATTTTAGTATTATTTGTTCTAGAGTTATGACAAATGCCGATGGTATTTTCATAGATATTGGTAGAATCTGTAGGTTGGTTTAGGTAGTAATGAAATATTAACAGTATTAGTTCTTCTAATCCATGAACAAGAAGAAAATTTTGTGTTATCCTCAGTTTTGTTTTTCAATGTTTTATGTTTTTCAGAGCATATGTTGTTCATCTCTAGTTAAGTTTATTCCTAGGTATTTTATTCTTTTTGGTGCAATTATAAGTGAAATTGTTTTCTCAGTTTGTCTTTTGGCTACTTCATTAATAGTGTAAAAATACACAGCTGATTTATGTGTAAAAATTTGGCATTTTGCAACTGGATTGAGTTGATGTTACTGCTTCTAAAAGCTTTTTAGTGGAGTCTTTAGAGTCTTCTGTATATGGTATTATGCCATCTGCAAAATGATAGTCTAACTTCTTAACAGTTGGGATGCCTTTTATTTCTGGTCTGATTGCTGTAGTTAAGACTTAAAGTATAAGGTTGAATGAAAGTGGTGAGAGTGGACATTCTTATCTTTATTTCTGATCTTAAAGGAAAAGCTCTCAGTGTTTTCCCTGTGGATTTTTCATATATGGCTTTATTATGTTGAGATATATTCCCCTAAATGTACATTGTTGAGATTTTTTAAAATCATTTACATGCGTTGAATTTTGTCACATGCTTTTTCTGTGTCTGTTGAGATGCTCATATTACTTTGAGTCTTTACCTTATTAATACGGTTTATGAGGTTAACAGATCTGCAAATTACGAATCATCCTTGCATCCCCAGAATAATTCTTACTTGACTGTGGACTGTGTTGAAAGACTCTTTAACTTTATTGTTGAATAGAACTTGCTAATATATTGGTAAGGATTTATGCATCTAAGTCTATCAGGGAAATTGGTCTGCAATCTTTTTGTTTTGTTTTTCATTTTGGTTTTGTCTTTGAAGTGTCTTTGTCTAGTTTTGGAATCAGGGTGATGCTGGCCTTGTAGAATATGTTTGAAAGCTTTCCTTCATCTTCTGGCTTTTTTTTTTATTTTTAAATTGTTTCAGGTGTACAATATAGTGGTTTATTAATTGCATATTGCCCAGTGCTTATTAAAACATAATCCTTAATTCCCATCACCCGTTTCCCCATCCCCCTCATCATCTTCCCTCTGGTAACCATCAGTTTGTACTTTATAGTTAGGAGTCTGTTTCTTGGTTTGTCTGTCTCTCTATTTTCCTTTGGTTGTTTGATTTGTTTCTTAAATTTCACATGTGAATGAAATCTTATGGTATTTGTCTTTCTATGACTGACCTATTTCACTTAGAATAATAATATCTAGCTCTGTCCATTTCCTTGGAAATAG
Organism: Suricata suricatta; assembly: GCF_006229205.1. Lineage (NCBI taxonomy): Eukaryota > Metazoa > Chordata > Mammalia > Carnivora > Herpestidae > Suricata > Suricata suricatta. The sequence goes on along the minus strand of NC_043701.1, from coordinate 73,281,157 downwards.
CAAGCTTTCATTCTTTTTTTGTGGCTAAGTAATATTCCATTGTATATATGTATGTGTGTGTGTACACACCACACTGTTTTCACTCATTCATTTAGCGATGAATTCTGGGCTGATATCCACAATTTGGCAACTATAAATAATGCTGCAACAAACACAGGGGTGTATGCATCCCTTTGAATTCGCGTTTTTGTATTTTTTGGTTAAATACCCAGTAATAAGATTACTGGATTGTAGAGTAGTTCTATTTTTAACTTACTGAAGAAAATCCATGCTGCTTTCCAGAGTGGCTGTACCATTATGTATTCCCACCAACAATGCAAGAAGGTTCCTTTTTCTCTAAATATTTGTCAACAATTCTGGTTTCTTGAGTTTTGCTTTTAGCCATTCCAACAGGTGTGGGATGATACCTCATTGTAGTTTTGATTTGTCCAACCCTGATGATAAGTGATATTCAGTATATTTTTCATATGTCTGTTGGCCATTTGTATGTCTTTGGAGAAATTTCCACATCTTCTGTCCATTTTTATTGGATATTTTGTTTTTGGAGGGTGTTGCATTCTAGAAGGTCTTTACATATTTTGGATACTAACTCTTTATCAGATGTTTGATTTGCAACTAGTTTCTCCCATTCAGTAGGGTGTCTTTTAATTTTGTTGATTGTTTCATTTGCTGTAGAGAAGCTTTCTATTTTGATGTAATCCTAATAATTTATTTTTGCTTTTATTTCCCTTGCATCAGGAGACCTATCTAGAAAAATGTTGCTATGGCCAATGTTGGAGATAATACTAGCTGTGTTCTCCTCTAGGATTTTTATGATTTCAGGTCTCCCAGTTAGGTCTTAATCCACTTTGGATTTGTTTTTGTGTAAAAAAGTGGTTCAGCTTCATTCTCTAGTATGTAGCTGTCCAGTTTTCCAACACCATATTTTGAAGAGATAGTGTTTCTCACTTTGCTTATTCTTTCCTCCTTTGTTGAAGATTAATTGATATTACTATGGGTTTATTTCTGGGTTTTCTATTGTGTTCTATTGATGTGTCTTTTTTTCTTTTTGTTTGTACAAGTACCATACTACTTAGATTACTACAGTTTTTTACTATAACTTAAAATCTGGAATTGTAGTATCTCCAACTTTGCTTTTCTTTATCAAGATTGCTTTGGCTATTAGGCATCATTTATTGTGTTATGCCAATTTTAGGATTGTTTGTTCTAGTTCTGTGAAAAATTCTGTTCTTATTTTGATAGCTTGGTTTTGATTTAATAGACATTAAATCTGTAGATTGCCTTGGATAGTATAGACATTAATTTTTTTTTGTCTTTGAATCCATGTGCATGAATGTCTTTCTATTTCTTCGTGTGTTCTTCAATATCTTTCATCAGTGATGAGAGAGTACAGGTCTTTGACCCCTTAGTTAACTGTATTCCTGGGTACTTTATTATTTTGGTGCAATTGTGAATGAGACTTAATTTCTCTTTTTGCTGCTTCATTACACCTATATAGATATGCAACATATTTCTATATGTTGGTTTTATCCTATGACTTTACTGAATTCATTTATCAGTTCTAATAATTTTGGTGGTGGAATATTTAGGGTTTTCTATACATAGTATCAAGTTATCTGTAAATAGTGAAAGTTTTACTTATCAACTTGGATACTTTATATTTCTTTTTGTTTTCTAATTAAATTGGTGGGTCTAGGACTTACAGGAGTGTGTTGAATAAAGGTGATGAGAGTGGGTATCCTTGTCTTGTTCCTGACCTTAGGGGGAAAGCTCTCAGTTTTTTCCCATTGAGTTGATAACTATGGGTTTTTCATATAAGGCTTTATTATGTTGAGGTATATTTTTTCTTTAATTTACTTTGTTGAGGGTTTTTATTGTGAATGAATGTTGTATTTTGTCAAATGTTTTTTCTGCGCCTATTGAAATGATATGATTTTTATTCTTACTGATGTGATATTGCATGTTGATTCATTTGTGAACAATGAACTAACCTTAACCCCCAGGCATAAGTCCCATTTGATTTGTAAATGTATTGTTGGATTTGGTTTGCTAGTATTTTGTGGATGAGTTTTCCATGTTTCTTCATCAGAGATACTGTCCTGTAGTTCTCTTTCTTTCTTTTTTTTTTTTTTTTTGGTAGTATCTTTACCACAAAAAAAAGAAAGGAGTTGTGGTAGTCAAGAAAATGCTGGACTCATAGAATGAATTTGGAAGTTTTCTTTCATCTCTCTTTTAGAATAGTTGGAGAAGAATAGATAGTAGCTTTTCTTTAAATGTCTGTGAGAACGCACCTGTGCATTCATTCATTGGCATTTTATTAGTTGTTTTGCTATTGTTTCTGCGATATTTCTCTGATGCTTTTTTGTCTTTGTCACTTTTGGTCTTCCCTTTCCACTCAGAGTCCCCTTTATATTTCTTATAGGGTTATCTTAGTGGTCATGAGCTCCATTAGTTTTTGTTTGTCTTAGAAACACCTTATCTCTCCTTCTATCTGTATAAGAGGCTTGCTGGATAAAGTATCCTTGGATGCAGATTTTTCCCTTAGTGCTTAGAATATATCCTGTCATTTCCTTGGCCTGTAAAGTTTCTGTTGAAAAATATCTTTATAACCTTATAGGATTTCCCTTGTGTGTCACTAGCTTTTCTTCTCTTGCTGCTTTAAACATTTTTTCTTCAACCCTATATTTTGCCATTTTAGTTATTCTATGCTTCCATCCAGCCCTGTGAAAGCAGAGCATGGGGTCTGTGGCAGAGTCACTAGCAAGGTTTGCAAGGCTCAGGTCCTCTACAGGAGGGGTCCTGCATTGCCATGACTGAAGGGGCCTTTCTGGTTCTGTGCAAGCATCCTGTGGGGGGTGTAGGGCATCCAGGTGGCAGTGCTAGGAACCTTCCTGCACTGAGGTTCTTCTGCAGGAGGGGTCCTGCCACACTGGGCTGAGGTGGGCATCTGGAGAGCTCGATTAGGGGAAGCACAGCATGTGTAGACTGGGCAGCAGTGCTAGCCAGTTGGGTAGCCAATCTCAGCAGGTTCCAGTGTGTGCTGGAGGGTGGGGGGTGGAAATGGGGCCTATTAGTTCCTTTGTTTTAGGAGGGGTTCACTAGAGATTTCTGCCTTTCTGGAACAGGCTCTGAGATAAGGAAATAGTTTACCCTCTCATGTGCCCCAGGCACCTCTGAAACTACTGCTTATGTGGTATATCTGCACGGGCTGTTGTGCTGTCTCTTTAAAAACAGGGGCAGGGCTTAGTTTCCTCTAGCCCTCCTGACTCTTCCAGAGCCAAACCCATTTTTTTAACGTCAGGTTTTAAGTTCTGCTGGTTGTAAGAATTGATAAAATTTGGCCTGTTTTTTTTTTTCCCTCAAAGCCACATGTTAGGGGGATCTATCTTTCCTTTGAAAGTGCCCCCACTGGGGCACTCCCCTTTCCATATCCATGGCATCCCCGTCCCACCACCAGGGATAATCAATCCTGTGTCCTTCATGTCTCCATCCTTCCTACCGTTTTCCTATGTGGTCTCTTCTCTACATTTAGTTGTGGAATTTATTCTGCCAGTCTTCAGGTTGTTTTCTGAGTCATTTGCATTGCTTGAGTGTTTTCTAGTTATATCCTTGGGACACGTGAGTCTAGGATCCTCCTACTCTGTCATCTTCCCTGGAAATCTTTTCCTCTTTTAGTTTTTGAAATACTTTCAGGAGAATGAGTATAAACACTTTATTTTATAAATTATTATTTTTTAATGTTTATTTTAGAAAGAGAGTGGTAGCAGGAAAGGGGCAGAGAGAGGGAGGTGGGGAGGGAGAAAGAGACATAGAATCTGAAGCAGGATCCAGGCTCTGAGCTGTCAGCACAGAGCGCTATCGGGGCTAGAACTCAGGTACCATGAGATCATGATGTCAGACGCTTAATCAGCTAAGCCACCCAGGAGCCCCAGTACAAACACTTCAAATATTGGATAGAATTGATTTGTGAATACATCTGGTCCTTTACCTTTGTTTATTGGGAAATCCTTAATTACTGACTGAATTTCATTATTAGTAATTAATCTGTTCTGATTTTCTCTTTCTTTCTGATTAAGTTTGGAATATTCAGTCTGAATCTAGGAATTGACCCAGATTTCTTCTAAGTGTATTGTTATAATTTTTGTGTATTTCTGTGGTGTCAGTTGTTCCTGTTTTTCTTCTGATATTATTTGAGTCCTCTTTGTCTTATGAGTCTGGCTAAAGTTTTATCAATTTTGTTTTCTTTTCAAAGAATCAGCTTTTGATTAGATCTTTTCTAGGCTTATGGGTTTTTAGGTCTCAATTGCATTTATTTCTGTGCTGATCTTTATTATTTCTTTCCACCTACTAACATTGAACTTTGCTCTTTTTCTAGTTTCTTTAGGATTAAATTTGAATCGATTATTTGAGATATTTCTTATTTCTGAGGCAGGCTTATAAGTTTTTCTGATAGAAGTGTTTTTTTTTTCCTTCCCAGATTTTGAACCACTGTGGTTTTCATTTTCATTCATCTCCATGTATTTTTAAATTAACTATTTTTTATTGATCCATTGGTTTCTTAGAAGCATATTGTTTAGCCTCCATTTACTTTTGTTTATTTTTTCTTTGTAATTGTTTTCTAGTTCCATTATCTCATTGTCAGAAAAGATGCATGATAGGATTTCATCTCCTTAAATATATGGAGACTTGTGGGATCTAACATGTGATCTATCCTAAAGAAGGTGCCATGTGCATTTGAAAAGAATGTGTATTCTGTTATTTTGGGGTGGAGTATTCTATATGTATCTCTTAAGTCATCTGGTCTACTGTGTCATTAGAGGAAACTGTTTTCTTAATGATTTTTCTGCCTGCATGATCTATCCATTGATATAAGTAAGGTGTTAAAGTCTGCTACTCTTACCATATAACTGTCAATTTCTTCCTTTGTATCTGTTAATATTTGCTTTAGTATGAGGTGCTACAATGTTGGGTGCATACAAATTACAATTTTAGATCCTCTTTTATTGATCCTTTTATTGTATATAATGCCCTTCTTTTATCTCTTCTTATAGTCTTTGTTATATTTACTTATTTATTGTAATTTGAGTGAGACAGTGTGTGTGCTTTAAGCCTACATGTGTCTTAGGTCTGAAATGAATCTTCTGTAGGCCACATGCAGATGGTTCTTGCTTTTTTAATATACTTTATTACCCTGTATCTTTTGATTAGAGCATTTAGATTATTGATAGGTATGTACTATTGCCATTTTGGTGATTATTTTCTGGTAGTTTTGTCATTCTTACCTGTTTTTTACTTCTTCTCTTGGTCTGTATTCTGATATTGAATACTTCCTAGTATTTGTTATGCTTGGCTTTCTTTCTATGTTTTGTGTATCAGAGGTTTGGGGCTTATGGTTACCACAAAGTTTATATATAACATCCTCAGTATGAAGCAGTCTGTATTAACTTAAAGGTCACTCATTTTGCTTGACTTTTCTGTGTTTGTTTTTATAAATTTGACAGAACCCTTCTCTGAAACGTAAAGGAATGGTCTTGCATATGGTCCTCCCCCCTGTATAGGCTGTGTGTGCCTGGTAACTTGGGGTGAAGGCTGGAGCTGTGTCTGGTGTTGCCTGGGTGTTCTAAGGCCATGTTCTGGTGCTGCCCTGGTGAAATGTCTAGAACTGAAGTGGCCATAGGTGGTCTAAGGGCTCTCCATGTGGTGAATGCTCTGGCAAAGCAGCCAGACCTCAAGTAATTGAAAGCTGTGTGTGTGTGTCTGGTGGGGGTGTTGTCTCAAGGCTCTTAGCCCAAGAAAAACCTTGGCGGGACAGCTATAGCTAAAGTGGTTACAAGCCAAGGTTTCCTGGGGCCCTCAATGCAGGTCCCACGTTGTTGCAGTGGCTAGAGCTGGAGCAGAGCACGGGTCTCAGATTCTTGTGGTTTTCCACGCCGGGGGCACCCCAGTGGGGCTGCTAGCACTGAGATGCGGTGCAGGCTTGGAGTGGGAGTGTCCTAGTTCTCTGCACACAGAAGGCAAGACAACTGAAGTTTTAGTAAGAGAATGCTGGGTGTCTCTGGATGCTCAGCAGAGGGGGTACTCTGGCAGGGAGGCTCAAGTCGATGCAGGGTGTGGCCAGGGGACCAGGGAAAGCCTATGCAGTTGGCTCCTGGTGGGGTGATAGAAACAAAGCAGATGTAAGCCAAGAGGTTCCCAAGTCTTCAGAGTTAGGGGTGCCCTAGCAAGTCATCTTGAGTCAAAGTTGTTTGTACCTGGAGTGTCCCACGCTTTACACAAAGAGCGTCCTGACAGAGCTGGGGTTGTAATGAGTGCTGACGAGGGTGTATAGTATGTACCACAATGAAGGTGCATTGGTTGTTTGGTAGGGCAGGTGTGGGCTAAAGGCCTGGGGCTCAGTGAGGCCCTAGATTTGCTGTAGTGCCTGGACCCTGCTCCCACGCATGCTTTGAAGGTGAAGGGGGAACATAAACCATGGTGCTTATCGGATCCTTTGACTCAGAGAGTTCCAGCAATGACCCTGCCATTTGTCAAGATTCTAGGGCTCATTCCTTAATATTCTAGTTATCCTTTAACTTAATTTTTTATTTTTAAAAGAATTTTTAAATTTATTTTTCAGTGAGAGAGCCAGAACATGAGTGGGGGAGGGTCAGATAGAGGGGGACACAGAATCTGAAGCAAGCTCCTGGCTCTGAGCTGTCAGCACAGAGCCTGACATGGGCTCCAACCCATGAACTGTGAGGTCATGACCTGAGCCGAAGTTGGCACTTAACCAACTAACCCACCCAGGAGCCCCTCTAGTTGTCCTTTTAAACCAAAGTTGTTGGTTTTTTTTTTTTTTTTTCTATGTCTGGGGCTGGGGTGGGCTAGGGGCCTGGGGCTCGCAGAGGTGGCAGGTTGTTGGTCATTCCTGGAGTCCTGCTCCTGTGGTGGGGTAGTTAGTATAGGCCAGTGCTCACCAGCCTCTTGGACTAGAGAGAGTTCCAGCAGTTTTCCCACAATGTGGCAGGTGTCTATATATATAATATACTCGATGCCCTTTTTATACCTTAGTTTTTTGTCTCTGCCTGAGGGCAGAGGAAACTGCTCATCGTCTGTAGGTCCTATTCCTCTCCCATTGCATTCACAGGGCCGGGGGTGGGGATTCCCTCTGTTGCCATGTCTCCATCTTTCTTGCCATTCTGTATGTGCAGAAGCTGTTCAGTAAGACCTCAGTTCTTCAGGAGGAATGTCTCTATGTACAGATGTACTTGTGGTATGTCTGTGGTGGAGGTGAGTTCAGGGTCTTTCTATGTTGCCATTGGACCAGAACTCCCAGAAGGCATTTCAAAGAGCACTAAACTTAAGATAGAAAACTATGTCTTCCATAGTATCCATTTTAATATACCTATCTCATGTAATTATGTATTAAATTCCTGGTTAAAAGAAACCCAGTTAATGAAATCGTAATGCTTGTTTACTTAATGGTGTTTTTTTTTTTTCAATCTATTATCATTTCATGGAATTGGTACTGACATAAAGCTTAAGGTTCTTCATAAGACATGTTACAGCTTCTGTGCTCTGATACCTGTTTTTATTTTCAGCTTCATCTTATTCCATTAAACTGTATTCAGTACATCTCAGGGAATTTAACCTGTATTAATATATTCATTCATTCACTTAGTTATTCTTTCATTTACATGCATAATTTGTTGATCTTACAATTCTGGAGGGAAAGACATAATCACAAATTTAGGGGCATGATTTGGAAATTTAATTGGATTAAATGAGTCAAATTTACTGTCTCACTAACAAGAACTTCTAGGGCTCTCTAAATCATTACTTACATTACTTTAGTGGTATAATGACATCACCAAAACACTGATTCTCTCTGGATTTTACTCTATTGCTCTAAGAGTGTTTGTATGGACATCAGGTTTTATCTACTCATAGCTGTAAAAATGTTACTATAATGACCGACATCACTTGCAATGTTCAAATGTAGAAGAGATAACTTCTTTGTGACCATCACTTTTATGAGTGAGGAAGTCTTCAGCTGCAGAGTGGAGATCTCGATTCTCATTGCCACAAATCTCAAAACTCATTGGCAAAAATTAGAAAGTGTTGCTGTCTTGAAACTGAGCACTGGTAAGACGGAGAGGATTACTATTTGGGATGTTCTCATGGGAATGTATCCATGGCTTCTCTGGGACAAGAGTGAGCAAATGAACGAGATTTATTCTCAGATGACACAGGACACTCTCGGGGAGACCACTGATTATGCTCACTCCGTATTGCCTCTTTCACCCACTATCCTATCCAGCCTATAGTGCTTAGATTTCCCACACATAAATGATTCTTATTATTTTACACTTCGATATGCTGCCTAGTTAAAATGCATAACGTCCTTCTCTTTTCTACATGTGGTTAATTCTGATTTATCAGTTAAAGGATAATTCATGGGTCATCTTCTCCCAGAGTTTTATGGACTCTCCTATATTCATAGCACACTGTGTATTTATATCACTACCATTTCCATACTATGATTATCGGTGTGTGATCATGTGTCACTCTTCATCCCTAGAGCTATAAGAATGAAGGTTTAGATATGGATGGCTTAATGATAGAAAATAATGTTCACACTATACAAACTATATTTTTGCAAGTAAAAACCCAAACAGGAATTCGATGAGATTGTCCTAGACTTATTCATTGTGTTTGTTTTCTGACTACATTCTGATGAATCAGTTTGTAAACACAATCAGTGACTAAATCCATACCACAGCTTGAGTGCCTTCGTTTTTACCTAGTGTGTTAGTTTCCAGGAATATGGGTCAGGTATTTTATTTTATTGTTTTCTTAAATAATTTTTAAAAGTTTATTTTGAGAGAAGGGGAGTCGAGCAGGGGAGGGGCAGAGAAGGAGAGAGAGAGAATCCCAAGCAGGCTCTGTGCTGTCGGCTTGGAGCCCAACATAGGGCTCAATCTCACAAACTATGAGATGATGACCTGAGCCACAACCAGGAGTTGGATGCTTAATTGACAGAGCCATCCAGAAGCCCCACCTGTCAGGTATTTTATATAGTTTTGATCAACAGGGAATTTTCTCATGTTGTTACTATGCTCAGACCTAGATGGAGGTTTTTAGAAGGAAAAACATAGAAGTAAAATAGAGCTCTCATCACCTCATATTAATGGATGCATGTTATCAACACAATTTGTCATGATGGATGTTGTTTGATTGTGTAGTTTGATGTGTGTCAGATTTTTAGATATCAATTTATTTTTTCCCTCTTTCCATATTGTATTATTTTGAAAGAGGTCACTATGCATAGCCCTATCTTAAGAGTTGGGGAAATAGGCTACACTATGTGCATTAATTGGAATTCTCTTGCTCAGGATATTTGTCTATTATTACCTACCTATAATCTATTTACATAATCAGTATGGGCTCTGGGATATTAATTTTCTACCCTGGGTTATAATCAAATATTATTTTGTGTTGCTTAATTTTCATTTTTGGCCATTGAGAGGTCTATCAGTTGGCTCCTATGTCCTTTTAACATATTTCAGTTATTTTTTTAAGTACCTCATTAGTTTATAACACTAAAAGGTATTTGAGGCTCATCTTGCAAATTCCCTGCATTATCATTTCTCTAAGGACCCCAGGTTCCTTTTATTAGAAAAATTAGAATAGAGTGTTTGCTTGTTGCTAAGCAGTGATGTTTTTGCTAGAGACTTAGCAGAGTAAAGAAACATGTATATATAGTAACAAGAGTATGAAACATACCTATAATTCTTTTTTCCAATTTTATTAATATATAATGGACATAAACTGTTTAAATTTGTACAGTGTAATGGTTTGATACATTTATATATTGCAAAATGATTACCACACTAGGGTTAACTAACACTTCTATTACGTTATATAATTACCATTTTTTTTTTTTGCGGTGAAATTACGTAAGTTCTCCTCTTAGCACCATTCAAAGGCATATATTCACTTTACTCTCCATCCCATACATTCAGTTCAAGGAACTTCCTTACAACTGGAAGTTCATACCTTTAACAAACTTGTCCTTCCTCTCCCCAACACATCCAGCCCCTGACCACCACTATTCCAATCTTGATTTCTAGGAGTTTGGATATTTAAATTTTTTAATGTAAATAAAATATTTAAAATTTTACATTTAAGATAGATCATATAGTATAGTATTTGCCTTCACCTGTCTAGCTTCACTTAGCATCATGTCCTCGTTTTCCACCCATGTTGTCACAAATAGAATTTCCTTTCCTTAGCTGAATATTCATATTACATACACACACACACACACATATATATGTGAGAGAGAAAATAGAGGTATATACATAGGCAAACCACATTTTCTTTATTCATCAATGGATATCCATCAATGGACCCTTAGGTCCTTACCATATCTTAACTCTTGTGAATAATGTTTTGATGGACATGGAGATACAGATATCTTAAGATACTGATTTCATTTCCTTATGATGTATAGTCAGAAGTGGGTCTGCTGGAGTATAGAGTAGTTCTATTTTTCATTTTTTTGACAAACGCATACTAGTTTCCATAGTGGCTGGATCAATTTGCATTCTAACAGTGCACAGAATTCCCTTTCTTCCACATTTCTTGCCAACACTTCTTAACTAATGTGTTTTTGAGAAAAGCCATTCCAACAGGTGTGATATGATTTCTCATTGTGGTTTTGACTTGCCCTTCCCTGATGATTAGTGATGTTGAGCATCAATTTTCATGTGCTTGTTGGCCATCGGTGTGTTTTCTTTGGAAAAAATGTCTACTCAAGCTATTCTTATTTTTAAATCAGCTTTTTTTGTTTTGTTTTTTGGCTATTGAGTTGTGTGAGTTCTTTATATACTTTGGATTTTACCCCTTATCCAATAGATGATTGCAAATATTTTCTCCCATTTTATCCCTCAGTTGCCTTTTTATTATTATGGTTTTTCTTAATGTTTATTTTTGAAAGAGAGAGAGACAGATAATACATGAGTGAGGGAGGGGTGGAGAGACGGTGAGACACAGAATCAGAAGCAGGCTTCAGGTTCCCAGCTGTTAGCACAGAGCCCGACATGGGGCTCAAACCCATGAATGCGACGCCACGACCTGAACTGAAGTCATGTTTAACCAGCTGAGCCACCCAGCACCTCTTATTATTGTGTTTTTAATTTATTTTTGGTTTTGGCTGTACAGAAACTTTTTCCATTCATCAAGCTAAACTAAGCTTTTCTTGCTTGTGTTTTTGATGTCACATTTAAAAAAAAAATCATTGTTAAGATCAGTCTTAAGGAATTTTTCTTTGGCTTTCTTCTAGGAGTTTCATAGTTTCAGGTCAGATTTAAATCTTGAATCTGTTTCAAGTTAATTTTTGTGAGTGATGGAAGAATGTGATTATTTAATTTTCCACACACCATTTATGGAAGAGAGTATTCTTACCCCAGTGAATAATCTTGGGTTTCTTATTAAATATGAGTTGACTATATATACAAGGGTTTATTTATGTTTTATTTATTGAGAGAAATATGTTTCCTGGGGTCTATGTGTTTATTTATATGACTTTAATACAGTTTGAAAACAGGAAGTATGATGCCTTCAGATTTGTTTTTTCTTAGGATTTCCTTGGCTCTTCAGGGTCATTTATAGTTCCCTACACATTTTAGAACTTGAAAAAGTATTTCTTTGAAAATATGTCATTAGAGTTTAGTTAGGAATTCTATTAAATCTATAAATGGCTTTGGGGAGTGGATATTTTAACATTAGTTCTTTCTATCCAGGAACATAGGATATTCATTTGTATCTTTGTCAATTTCTTTCATCAAATTTTGTTTTCAGTGTACGGATCTTTCATCCCTTTGGTTGTGTATTTTTTGTTTGTTTTTGATGCAATTTTAAAAGAGACTTCTCTTTTTTGTCTCCAGATATTTTGTTGCTAGAGTATAGAAAAGTGACTGCTTTCTATATGGTTTATACCCTGAAACTTTACTGAATACATTGTTTAATTCTAACAATTTTCAGTGGAATCTTTAGACATTTCTGTACATAAGATCATGTCAATAAGATCATGTCATCTGCAAATAGGAACAACTTTTCTTCTCCCATTCTAATTTCTTTTCCTTGTCTGGATATTTTTGCTAGGATGTGCAGTACCATGTTGAATAGTAATGATGAGAATGAGTATCCTTGTCTTGTTCATGATCTTAGAAGACAAGCTTTCAAATTTTCATGTGAGTATATGTTAACTAGGGGCTTGTCTTTCATGGTCTTTATGACGGTATGTTCCTTCTACACCCAATAGGTTTAGCATTGTTATTATAAAAAGATGTTGGATTTTGTCAAATGGTTTTTCCCATTTATTGATTTGCATGTGCTGAGTCAGCTTTGCATCCCAGGGATAAATCCTTCTCTTTTGTGGGGTATAATCCTTTTAGTGTGCTATAGTTTTATTTGATAGTATTTTGTTAACATTTCACATTTATATTTAGTAAAGATATTGGTCTGTAGTTTCTTGTAGTGTCCTTATTTGGCTTTGGTATCAGTGTAATGCTGGCCTCAAATACACTAAGAAATAGAGAACATCCCCAAACTCATTTTCTAAGAATTTAAATAGTTGGTGGTAATCCTTTAATTGTTAGAGGAATGCACCAAAGAAACCATCTGGTCCTGGGCTTTCATTGTTGAGAGGCTTTTGCTTACTGCTTTACTGTTCTGACTGGTCTCCTCAGATTTTCTATTTCTTAATGACTTAATCTTCATAGGTTATATATTTGTTAGCCTATAATTGCTGATGATAATCTCTCATGATCTTTTGTATTTGCAGTGTGTCAGTTGTAATATCTCCTCTTTTATTTCTGAATTCCAATTTCCCTTTTTTTTTTTTATGTACTCTAGCTAAATGTTTTTCAATTTTATCTTTTCACAACTCTGTATTCTATTATTTTTCTGGTCCTTATTTATTTCTGCTCTGATTTATTACCTTCCTTCTATTAACTTTGGGCTTATCTTGTTCCTTTTCAAGCTCCTTGAAGTGTACAGGTTGTCTATTTGAGATCTTTATCTCTACAAACTTCCCTTATAGAAAGAGTTTTGCTGCATCCCCTAAGTTATGGTGTGTTGTTTTTATTTTCTTTTGTCTCAAGATATTTTTTAATCAGTCTTTATTTTTTTCTTTGACTCACTTGTTCAATAATGTGTTTAATTTCCACACATTTGTGAGTTTTCCAGCCTTTCTCCTGCTATTGATTTCTAGTTTCATTATCACTGTGGCAGGAAAACATACTTTGCATCCATTAGCCTGGATAATGTTTTCTGTCCACTTGAGAAGATTATGTATTAACTGCTGTTGGTAGAAATGTTCTCTCTCTGTTAGGTCCATTTGTTCTAAAATGTAGTGCAAATTTCCATACTAATTTTTGAGGCTATCTATTTTGAAAGGTAATCAAGTCTTCTACCGTGATTGTATTGTTGTCTATTTCTGTCTTAATAACTATTTGTATTTTTAAAATATATTTAGGTACTCAGATGTTGAATGCACATATATTTATGATTCGCATATACTTTTGATGACTGATTCCTTTACTTAAAATATGACCTTTCTTATCTCTTGTTAAAGTTTTTTTGTTACAGGTTTTGACTTAAAGTCAATTTTTTACCCTCAAATAAGTGCAGCTCTTCCTGCTCTCTTTTATCTGCATGGAATGTCTTTCTCCCTATCTTCACTTCCAGCCTCTATGGCTCTTTGTGCTGCCTAAAAGAAACACACTTTAGCTTCATAGTTTGGCCTTGTTTTATTAAAGCATTCAGTCATCCCTTGTCTTCTTATTGGAGAATTTATATTTATATTTAAAATAATTACTGATAGGTAAAGAACTTACTAATGCTATGTTATTAATTATTTCCTGGTGGTGGTATAAGTCTCTTGTTCCTTCCTCTCTTATTGTCCTCCTTTTGGAATTTAAGGTTTTCCATAGGGATATACTTTGATTCACTTCTCTTAATCTTCTGAAAAATCTAAGTTTTAGCTTTGTGGTTACTAGAAAACACAGATATAATAGTCTGTTAGGCTAACAGCTTCAATTACATTAAAAAAACTCTAGTCATTTACTCCTCCACACACATTTTGCGTTTGTAATGTTGCATTTTATGTATTTTTATATTGTGTATGCATTAAATTATTGTAGCTATAGTCATTTGTCCTGTATCTTCCTTTAACCTTAATACTAGGGTTACCTGATGGACACAAAGTTAACACATTGCATTATTATAGCATTCTGAATTGATTATATACTTTACCAGTGTGTTTTATACTTTCATATGTCTTCATATTTCTGATTAATGTCCTTTCATTTTAGCTGGACAATTTTCTTTCAGCCATTTCTGGTGAGGCAGCTCCAGTGGTGATTATCCTATCAGCTGGTGTTTGGGAATGTCTTTACCTTCCCTTCATTTCTGAAGGAGAGCCTGGCAGGGTCCCTCACGTGCCCTGCCGCAGTACTTAGAATATATCCTCCCACTCTCTCTTAACCTGCAAGGTTTCTGCTAAGAAGTCCAGCGGTAGCCTTATGCAGACTCCCTTCTATAAGAGAACTTTTCTCTTGAGATTTTTAAAGTATTCTCTCTTTGATTTTAGACAGTTGTACCAGAATGTGTTTTGGAGTCAGTCATTTTAGACTGAAACTTGGGGGCAATCTGTTATCTGAATGAATTTGAATGTCCAAGTCTCTCCCCACATTTGAGAAGTCCTCAGCCATTAATTAAGCTTTCTGCTCTCTTCTCCACTGTTCCTTCAATGATATTCCAGGGTTGTTCATGTTGCCTTTCTTCACTCTCTTCATTCTTTCTTTGATCTCTTCTAAACAATTAAAAAGGTTTTGTCTTCTACTTCACAGAATCTTTTTTCCCTTGCTCATGTTTTTGATACTCTCTATTGTATTTTTCATTTCATTAACTATCTTCTTCAGTCTCACAATTTCTGATTGGTTCTTTTAAAATTATTTGTCTGTTAAACTTTGCATTTTGTATGTATGTTGTTTTCCTGATTTCACTGACTTATCTTTAAATGTTTTCTTGTAGCTCATTGAGATGCCTTAAAACAGCTATTTTGAATTCTTTTATCAGATAAATCACTTATTTTCATTTCTTTGTGATCTATTCCTGAAAAATTGTGTTCTTCTGGTGTTGTCATGTTTCTTTGTTTGTAATGTACCTTGTATCTTGAATTTCTGTCTGCAGAGCAGAAGAAGTCACCTCCTCTGTTCTTCACAAGCTAAGAGAAAGACTGTAAATCCTGCTAGGGCCTCCTTTCTATGCATACACCTGCTGACTACATTTTGCTATCTTTTGTGACAGAATTCTTTTTTAAAATTTTTCGTTTATTTATTATGTGCACACACATGTAGGGGAGGGGTAGTGAGAATCCAAAGCCGACATTGCACCATCAGCACAGAGCCTGATGCAGGGTTGGAGCTCAGACTACGAGATCATAACCTAAGCAGAAATTAAGAGTTGAACGCTTAACCAACTGAGCCACCCAGCCGCCCCTGTAACAGAATTCTCGTGTCTTCTCTCAGTCCTCTGGTAAAGATATTTCTCAATACTGTAAAGCCAGCCCTCTTGCTGAAGGTTTTCATTTTGCTTTCTCTACAGTAGTGCTAATTGCTCAAGTTTGTGGTACTTACTCTTCAAGGTCCAGAAGGTCTGGCTTCACGAACATGCTCAGTAGTCCTTTGTGAAACTCTTTTGCTGTGGTTGGGAGTGTCCATGGGTCCTTTGGTGATCTGCATTCTAGATGTCCCCTGTGGCTCACTCAGGCTTCCTGATGGTGTCTGTGACATGGTGAGTAGAATCTGCATCCCTCTGGTACATCCACAATATCCTGTCTGTCATTCTCTTAATCACTCACTCCTCCCAAGTCATGAGGTTCAGTACTCAGTGTTCTGCATAGGGCTAAAGAGAAATGAGACTCTTTAGCAAGGCCTTGCCCTGATGGAGAAGCTGTGCACTTATTCATATACTCTTACTTTTCCCTAGGGGAAAAGCATGGACTGAAAACAGATCTCTTCACACTGAGCTATGCGGGCCTAGGAAATTGTTGCTGTGGGTAAAGCGAACTGTTCCCCATTTCCATGCTTCCATCTTGGATATTTTTTGTTCTAACCATGTGCGGGAACTTCCCCACTAGATCCCTGGACTTCTAGATAGGGTTCCTTATCTATGGATGGTTGTTCAGTGTTCTCTAGGGAAAAGATGGTGTACAACACTTATCTCACCATTATGATGATGTCACCTCTAAAATTATTTCTACATTTATCCACCTATGTCTTTTCTAAGTAAACAGAAGTTCACACTCATGCCTCCACCTCTAATGTACTATCACATATTCATTTTAGTTCTTTCCCTATTTGTTTACCTCTAATCTCCCACTCCTACAGCTAGAACCTGAGTGCCACCATCTCATCTATTTACATAATAGTTCAATTCTAGTATACAAGTATACTGCTTTCATAATTGTTAATGTACTGTGATTTAAAAATAAGCTTTACCAACGAATTCAGTGTCTTTATACAGTTTCTTTTACCTATAGTCTTAGACTCTCCTCATTTCCAAAGTTCCTTAGATGAGTACCTTGTAGTTTTTTCTTTATTTCCTACATTTTAATACAATTAGATTCTTTCCTTCTAGTTTGCTTCTATGTCCTTGGAACCCCTAACCTCCTAATTGATTAAAAAAAATTTTTTTTACATTAAGTTTCACTCTGTGCTATAAAGTTGTAACGGTTTTGACAAGTTCATGGTCTAATGTACTCACCATCACTCTATTATAGAGAATTGTTTATGCCCTAAAAAATCCTCTGTATTTCACCTACTAAACTTTCATCTCCCATCACACCCAAGGTTATTAGTTCTCTGCTCTCTGTCCTACAGATTTTACTTTTCCTGAATGTCATATAAATTTAATAATTCAATACATAACCTGTTCAAGATGCCTCCTTTCACTTAACAATATGCAATTAACATTCATCCTTATTATAGCTCACTCTCTGTTACCTCTTAATAGTACATAGTAAGCCTGTGTCACAGTTTGTCCTTTAAAATATTGAAGGATATCTCAAGTGCTTCCAGTTTTGGGTAAGTAAAAATAAATAGTGCTGCTATAAAAGTTTACATGGATGTATGGACCTGAGTTTTCAAAAGAGGTGGACAGATACTAAGAATGTGATTGCTAGATCAATCTCTGTTGAGCTTTGTAAGAAACTGTCAATGAATCTTCCAAAGGGGTTTTTCCATTTTTATTCTTCCCAGTAAATGGAAATTATTTCTTGTTTCTCCAAGTCCTTGCCAAAATTGCTATCTTTAGGATTTAATTTTTATTTATTTTTTTACCTCTACTAAAAGGCATGTAGTGTCTTGTTGTTTTGATTTTCATTTCCCTAATTACAAGTGGTTGTTGATGATCTTTGAAATTCTTTAGTCTGATTTTTTTTTGGTCTAAATAATTTGGAAGGTTTTCCATTACTATTCTAAGTCTTTCTTCTGCCCCATTCTTTCTCCAGTTTTGCAATTATGCTTACGTTGAAACTTTCAGTATTGTTCAACAGTTCTTAGATGTGCTGATGTCTTTCATTTTCTTTTCATGTTCTCACATCAGTTTGAAAAAGTTTCTATTGACTCTCTTGAAGTTCATGGACTCTATCCTTGGTGTGTTAAATGTGATGAGCTGATCAAAGGCATTCTTCATTTCTGTTATTTGCTTCTTGGTTTCTAGCATTTGCTTTTGATTCTTTTCCATTGCTGTCATCTCCTGGCTGACAGAGTATTTTAAAACACTTGTCTGATAATTCTTACATTTGTGTCACATCTGAATTTGTTTCTGATGATTGTTTTGTCTCTTTAGATTGTGTCATTGTACAAAGTTGGACATTTTATCTATAGTAGGTGCCGAGTTATCCCTGTTGTGATGTGAGAATTTATACTATTCTGCTGAGGATTTGGACGTTGTTTAGTGATAGGCTTCAAACACTCTACTGTTCTTGTTTTTACATTTTCTCTTGGCATCAGGGTTGCTCTTTACACGGTTCCTCACAAACTGTAGTCCACTGTTGGTTTATTGAATGATAATTGGGTGTGAGAGAAGGGAAACATGCCAGATTCTTTGGAAGAAATCTCAAGTTAATAGTCCTCCCCTCTGTTGGGGTTTGCCTTTCTCAAGTTTCTCTGGTTCTTTTCCAGTGATAAACTTTTATCTTCTTTGCTCTCTCATTTTTTTGAAGTCTTGAATTAGGAAGGCTGGAGAGGGCACAGTGCTGTGTAATTCCTTTCCACCATGGAAAGCACGCTCTGGCTAAGGGTTTCCCTGAGAGTTGGGCTTTACTACGAGGGCTTCTAAAAGGTATTACAGTGGTTTCTCTTCCTTTATTCCTGAAAGAGTCACGAGAATGTTTTTCTCAGATTTTCTCCATGAAAGCCTGGTGTAGTTTCTGGAAGGAATAGTGACCATCAAAAGTTTCTCACTCCAGTCCACACTCAGCTGGCAGTAATACTGATTTTTCAGTAAAGTGAGTCTTAAACCCACTTCTGGCTTCCATTTGGTATGGTTCCTGCCTCTCCATATGTGGGGATAAGTGTATGCCCTGTGACCCTAGTGTTCTGACGGTTCTAAGAAAGTTGTTTTTTTTTCTACAGTAAGAAAAGCTCAGCAATCTAAGAAGAAAAAAAAAGAGTGCCAACTTATGACACCTTTATAAGTTGCACTTGACACCAAAAGATTACTTTTTTAAAAATGATGAATTAACTTTAAAATTATTTCAAGGATCAGTTTACTACAAATAGCATCATATTGAATGAAACAAAATCACTGAATATGACGTTGTTATTTAAGTGTTAAGCTTGAAGGAACATAAATATCCAAATGTTTTATCCATGCTTGGAAACAAAATACTCAAAATCATTTGAAACATTTATATTTCAACTTGTCATTTTACAAATCATCTAAATTGTACTTCTCACCTCTGTCTGCAAATTTATTATAGCCTACTCTTTATTTTCAAATGTCTGAAGTATTAACATTTCAACTCTTTACTTCAGAAGATAAGGCAGTAGTAGAACAGATTAAAAAAAAATCCTTTACTTCTACCCCCATTTCTGCTCTAATTTTATCTTACAGAAATTTTAGGGACCTCACTCTCTTGCATTTAGGCACAATTAATATTCTTTGCTCTTCTGTTGTCTCCAACTTCACTGATACACATGATAATCTCTTCAGGCATATTGAGCTCCTTGGGATTCTGAGTTTGGCACTTAAAATAAAATCTTGTTTCAGACATCAGTTGGCTTTCTAAGCAAGTATTCTGTCAGTCATATATTGTCTTGGGTACTTGCCACTTAATGGAGTCTGCTATTTTGTTGGTTATGTATTAATTCAATCATCTTTCTGTGTCTCAGTTTCTGCTATGTACTTTTCTTACATCGTTATGTGTTAACTAGACATCCAGTCCTTTCTTCCTTTACTCACTTGCCCCCAAACCCCTAAATTTATAGTCTACCTTTAGAATCAGATAAATAATGCATGAAACATGAGCATTTTATAAAATTATATTGCTTAAAGAAAAGACCTGTACATAGGGTGGGGAAGACATGTCCAGGATCTACTCTTTCCTGGAGAAGTTTAGATAGATACATATTTATTTACACAGTATCATGGGATAAAGATTGTTTGCTAACTCATTTTCATAGAACATAGCGACTGGTGAGGTTTACTTTGTGCATGTACTAAGTGTTGATTGTCTTAATGTGAAAATGCTATTTTAAGTAATCCAGAACAGTTCTTTAGACTTTTTTAATGGAATCTTATGAGTGTGAATCAACAACATGAAACACAACTCCAATTTTAACTGATACTCAAATTAATTTCAAAGGGAGTCTGGAGTTCAAGAAAGTTATCAACAACTAGACAATACTTTTTTAATCCTTGAATTTCAAAACCATATAATACTATTTTGTAGGAATTAAAGAAGAAGAAAATAGCATGGAAGGAAATGATAGGGTGAGGAGAAAAGAAGGAAAAAAAATAAGTGAAGGAGATGAGCTCAGGGTAATAAACTTACTTTGGCTCTTTAAACATATTCATTGATTTGATAATGTGTTAAAATTCCATTGCAGAATGTCTACATTTTCATACTTTACTAATTAATTTTGAATAGTGCTTAGACCAGTTAAATATCCTTAGTTACAGAAGATTTTCACTATCATCTTAGGACCGCTTTGTTAGAATATAGTTGCTATCAGTTTTATCTAGGGCTGTCATTTTTTTTGTTCCTAGCAGTTTTATAAATGGAGTGTAAGTAAAACTATTTTTTCATGCAGAGGAGACAGTAACAATAAGTAGAAATAGCTTAGATCAGTGAAATACTCTGCAAGGTTCAGGAGAGTGTGTTTATTTATCACTGACAAACATTTAATGTTTCTTCTGTGGGTACAAAGTGAAAAACAAACATTTATCACTGCAAAGCTGTATTAGCTGACAACATGCTAGTACATGCTTAGACAGATTTTGAGCCACAGCAAAGTCTATCGGGTCTTGAAGGGATAATTGTGGACTTTTTCCAAAACCAAAGCATGGCTATCGATACTCCCACATCCTGAAAATTGCTCATTTTATTTTCCCATCCCAACAAACAGGATTATCAGCTTTTGTGTCCTACTTACCCTGACTTGAATATTGTTTTCTTTCTTTGCTGTGCAGGGATTTCATTATTTTTAGTGCTAGAGGCATAGTAACCTATCTGAAATATCTGATTTGCATGTTGAATAATTCAATTGATTCTCTGCACCCATGAGTGTGGGTGGAACAAAAAACCAATGTTTCATCCAAATACCCAGAAGAATTGGGTATTTGCCAACTTAAGAATATAGGAATATGATGAACAAAATACTTGCAGATGTCATTTCATGTCCAGAGAAAAACGATGTGACTTTAAAACAACTTTGAGAAAGGATGTTGGACAATAGATCAGGAAAGTGAGGGAGAACTGATGGGGGGAAGCTGATTATAGAGTTTAAAAGCACTTATGGGCGGAGGAGATCGCATAACTTAACACAATGAAGGAGAATTAAATGAGGGAATACATTTTTAGAATAATGAGAAAATGTTACTGAAACTATAGTAAAATATTGGTATTTGGTTAAAAGAAGCTTAAAAAAACTCAGAAATCCTAGTGAAAAGAAAGATGAGAACATTTTGTTAATATTTAATGATTATAAAAAGAAGGGAACAGTGGAATAACAGGGAATAGATTTATGTTCCCCCTTATAATCAAGATTTCAAGAAATTGGAAGTCCTACAAAGAAGGAAAATAATCTTTGAGTGATGGAAAAGAAAGTGAGCCCTGCAATCACCCAGCTTACCACACACAGGGTTTCGAGGCCCTAATGCACAAAGAGTGAGTCAGGCAGAGGGTGTGGACTTTTGGAGTTGAACAGATGTTGCTGAAAGTCTACATAGATCTAGGGAGGTTGCAAATTACTGGACATTTTGGTACTTCTAATTTTAATTGTTTGAGGAACCTTCCTACTATTTCCACAGTGGCTGCACCTGTACATTCCCACCAACAGTGCATGAGGGTTCCTTTTTCTCCACATCCTCACCAACACTCATCTCTTATGGTTTTGATTTTTATTTCCCTGATGATAAGGGCTGTTGAGCATCTTTTCATGTGTCCATTGACCATTTGTAGGTCTTCTTTGGAGAAGTGTCTGTTCATGTCTTTTGTCCATTTGTTAATTGAATTATTTGGTTTTTTGGGTATTAAGTGAATTCTCTGTATGTCTTGATACTAACCCGCTATCAGGTCATTTGCAAATGTCTTATCCCATTCAGTATGTTATCTTTCAGTTTTGGTTTTTCCTCTGTGCAGAAGCTTTTTATTTTGGTGGAGTTCTAAGACTGGACTTTTGCTTTGATTTCCCTCATCCTAGAGGACATATCGAGAAAAATGGTGCTACAACTGATGTAAGAGAAATTATTGCCAGCAATCGTATTTTTATGGTTTCAAGTCTTACATCATACACAAAAACCCAAAATGGACTAACAACATAAATGTAAGAAAGTGGTCCAGTTTCATCGTTGGCATGTAACTGTCCATTTTTCCCAACATCATTTGTTGAAGAGAGGGTTTTTTTTTCCATTATATATTCTTGCCCACTTTGTCAAAGGTTAATTAACCATATAATTGTAGACTTATTTCTGGGCTTTCTGTTCTGTTCCATATATCTTTATGTGTAATTTTGTGTTGGTACCAAACTGTTTTGATTACTACTGTTTTGTAATACCTCTAGCTTTGTTCTGTTTCAAGACTATTTTGGCTATTCGGTTCTTTTTTGGTTCCATACAAATTATAGGATTGTTTATTCTAATTCAGTAAAAAAAAAAAATGCTGTTTCATAGGGATTGCATTATATCTGTCAATTGTTTTGGGAGGTATGCACCCCTATGTTTAGCGCAGCATTGCTTCCAATAGACAAATGATGGAAGCAGTCCAAGTATCTACTGATAACTGAATGGATAAAGAAGATGTGGTGCATGTATAAATATATAATGGGATATTAATAAGCTATTAAAAAGAATGAAATCTTCCCATTTGCCACAACATGGGTAGATCTAGACAATATAAAATATAATCCTGAGTAAAATAAGTTAGAGAAAGGTAAATACTGTATGACTTCACTCACATGTGGAACTTAAGAAATAAACAATGAACAGGGTCAAAAATGAGAGAGGAAAACCAAAAAAAACAGACTCTTAACTATAGAGAACAGATGGTTAGCAAGGAGAGGTGAGGGGTGAAGGGGATTAAGAGTACACTGAACGGGGGCACCCGGGTGGTTCAGTTGGTTAAGCATCCAGCTTTGGCTCAGGTCATGATCTCACGGTTCAAGCCCCACATCAGGCTCTGTGCTGGCAGCTAGCTCAGAGCCTGGAGCCTCTTTCAGATTCTGTGTCTCCCTCTCTCTCTGACCCTCCCCTGTTCCTGCTCTGTCTGTCTCTCAAAAATAAATAAACATTTTTTAAAAAGTACACTTATCATGAAAAGCACTGAGTAATGTATAATGTGCACTGGAAACTAACATATCACAACACTTTATGTTAGCTATAGTGGAATTAAAATGTTTAAAAATTAAAAAGAAAAGATAGGGTTTGCAGAACAGAGAGAAAACTCATTGATGACAGCCCTACAATAATGATAGCATATGAACTGGTGCACACACAAGAAGAAACTACCCAATGGTGGTGGTGGGGGGGGGGAACCTAAAGGGTTTGAGTAGTATCCAAGGTTCCCACAGGGCTGTGCTATTGCCTGTTTGCTCCATCCAGAGTGAGTCAAGAATGTCACAAGGTCTTGTCTTATTGTTTGAAGTAATTAGCCTAGACTAAACATCATTCTGATGTTGCCTAAAACAAACAAACAAACAAACAAAAACCTCTTAAAACACATATTTAAACAAGAAACCAAACTGTTTTCAAGTAACTTTAGAAAATGATGTAACTTCTAAAATAGTAAAATTCACAGTATCTTTTATCCAATTAAACATTACCAAGCATGAAAAGAAGCAGAAAACAATGAGGAAACAAAATGAAACAAACCTCAGTAGTGACACAAATGCTAAAAGTAGCTCATAAGAAGTTATTAAAGCTATAGTTTATGTGTTCAGAAAGCTAAACAGAATTGAAACATTTTAAGATATGGAAAGAATCCATTTGACATTTTTTTTAAGTTTGTTTTTTTCTGAGAGAGAGCAAATGTGAGAAGGGCAGAGAGGGAAAGAGAATCTTGAGCAGGCTCTGCCCTGTCAGTGCAGAATCTGACAGGGCTCCACCTCACAAACCACCAAATTGTGAGATCATGACCTGAGCTAAAATCACAGGTGCCCCCAAGAATCCGATCGACCTTCTTGAAGCAAAAGTTATGTTTAGCATAAAATAAATACATTGGATACAATTAATTACTATTAGACACTGAAAAAAATCAATAAACATTGACGCTTTACAATAATAACTGTTAAAACCATTATGATTTGTGGTGCAACTTTAAGCAGTCTACTGTACATCTAGTTAGAGCCCCTAGAAGAGAGGGCGGGGTGGAAAAATATTTGAAGAAATAATTAGCCAACACTTTGGTAAAAACTACACCCAGGTATTCAAGATAGTCAAGGAACATTAAACCCTTAAAACACAAGGAAAATGATACCAGGGAATATCTTAATTACATGACTCCAAATCAGTTATAAATGTAAAATATTAAAGGCATTCTAAGGAAAAATATACATATGTACAGAGAAACGAAATTAAGGATAAAAGTAGATTTTTTTGTCAGATCAAAGCAAGGGAGAAGACAGTTTATCAGCATCTTAAAAGTATTGAACAATAAGTGAATAAATATGAAGGCAAAATGAATAATTTTTTTTTCAAATACAACCTGAGCAAATGAATGTATGAGAAGACCTGTACTATAAAAACAGTTAAAAGTAGTCCTTCAGAGTTCTGGTCCCATAAGGCAAACAGGGAAAACCCTGAACTCACCTGTACAGACATTCCAAATTGACACTTATTTACAGGGTAATTCCTTCTGAAGGAAGAGTTGAGGGCAGACAGAACAACTGCTCCACAAAGGTAAACCACAGAGGGAAGAGAAAAAGAGAAAGAGACTTGGTAATGAAGTGAACTCCCATTCCCAGCAGTGAAAACGGCAGCAAGGATGAAAAGTACCAACCGAAATGGGATGTACTAGACTTTCCTAGGACTTTCCTCCATTTTCAAGGGCAACTAGTATATAAAAGACCCAGCCCTAGAACTCCATCAAATGATGGGGCAGCTGCTGAGACTCTGTCGGGGCAGAGGGGCTGGTGAGAACCACTGTGTACATTCTCAGTCCATCTTGGTAGAGGAGCTGGGCAGCCTCAACAAGCCCCAGAGCTCTAGCCCTCATGAGTACTAAATATCTCAAAGCACAAAAAGGTGTAATTTAAAAGAATACAATATAAAGAAACTAGCCCTAGAACCTTGCCAATTGGCAAGGGAGTTTCTAGAATTTTCTCTTGGTTGGAGGTGTTGACAATTGCTATGGTTTATATTCCCTATCCACCTTGGTAGTGCAGACAGGAAGTGGACAACATAGTTGGCCTGCGGCCTCAGAGAGTCACAAGTCCCTACACCACACAAGGCCCAGCCATCCCGTCAAGGCAGCCCCAGTGTGGTGTACACCAGGACACCTCTGATCAGCACTCCCTGTAACTCCTGGCATTGACCCAACCATCAACAACAGAGCACCACAGAATACTCCAGGCCCACACGACTATGTCTTCAAACAGCCTGACAGTGCGCTCTTTCTGCAGAGAGCTCTGTGATGTCCCAGCTTATACTGTATTCTGCTACTGCCACCGTCCCAGAGTACCCTGGGGAAGTGCCCACCTGTGCCCACACTGGCTCCAGCCTATTGGCCATGAGAACCCCTGTGCTGAACACCCCACAACACCCTGGCTTGCTTCACTTGAGCAGCAGCTGTCCTGTGAAGACACCCTCTGTGTGGAGAGCCCTCCAACCACCCCAGCCTGTACCCACTTCAGCTACAGCTGTCCTGCCATAGCAACCTCCCTGAAGAGTGACCCAGGACTCCCAGCATGCACCTCACCTTGGCTTCAGCTGCCTCCTGCACAGAATGGCCCAAGACGACCTTGTCCAAACTCTGGCACAGTAGCATCAGCTTTTCCAGGGTGTTCTCTGCACAGAGAGCCCCAGGACACACAGACTTCCATTCCGTTTTCAACTGTCTTGCCAGAGCACCCTTAGTATACAGAGCCCTAGGACCACCCTATCCTGTGTACACTTGAACTCTACCATCTTATCAGGGCAGCACCAGCACAAGTGCCCTGCTCCTACCAGGGACACAGAGTCTACACAGGATGATGATATACATGACCATTACTTCAAGTTGATAAGAGGTATCTGTTCCACCTAAATCATAGAAACAAATGTGGATGGAAGAATATGTTCCAAGGACAGAAAAAGAAAAAAATCTCAGAAAAAGAACTAATTGTGATCTTCCTGATAAGATGTTGAAAGTAATGATGCTTACAGAGATGGAGATAAGAGTGAAAGAATTCAGTGAGACCTTCAACAAAGAGAAAGAAAATATAAAAAAGAACCCACTGAAGAATACAATAATTGATATAAAGAGTATGCTAAAAGGAATCAACAGGAAGTTAAAGGGTTTAGAAAAAAGGATGAATGACCTAGAAGATAGGGTAATGGCATACACCCAAGCTGAGCAGCAAAAAGGAAACATACTTTTAAAATGAGGATAGTTTAAGGGATATCTTGGCCAATACCAAGTAAACAAATATTGGCATTATATGGTGCAAAAAGAAGAAAAAGACACAGAAAGTGGCTGACAACTTTCCTAATTTGAGGAAGGAAGCAGACATCGAGGTTTAGCAATCACAAGGAATTCCCCACAAAATAAACCCAAGGAGGCTCACAACATGACAAAGAAATCAACTGTCAAAGTTAAGGAATTTTAAAACCAGCAAGAGAGAAAAAAAAGTTATGTACAATGGAAATCCCCTAAGGCTATTACCTGATTTTTCAGCAGATACTTTGCAGGCCAGAGAGGAATTACATGATCTAATTCACATGGCTGAATGAACAATCCTACAACCAAGATTACCCTACCTGGCAACATTATCATTCAGATTTGAAGGAGAAATCAAGGTTTTCCAAAAATAAAAGTTAAAGAAGTTTATCACCATTAAAATAACTATGTAAGAAATGTTAAAGACACTTCTTTAAGTGGAAAAATGCCATGATTAGAAGAAAACTATGAATAAACGGTATAAAATATGGCAACATATACATAAAATATAGACAGGTGAGGAAAAAAACTGTTTACAATATGTTCAAACTTAAGTGACCATTAACTTAATATAAATTGGTATATATGTACTTCATGGGCACCACAAACCCCAACCCTATAGAAAGAAAGCCAACTATAACACTACTGAAAGGTATTCACAAGCAAAGAGTATGAGGAGGAGGAACAGAGAACTAGAAAAACATTGAAAAAACAATGAATGAAGCGACAATAAATATATACTATCAGTAGTGAGTTTTGAGAAAGAAGAACAAAGCTGGTGATATCACAACCCCAAATTTCTAAATGTATTATAAAACTACAGTAATCAAAATAGCATGGTATTGGTGCAAAAATAGACAAAAAGTTCAATGGAACAGAAGAGAAAGCTCAGAAATAAGCCCGCACTTATATGGTGAGTTAATTTGTGACAAGAGGCAAGGATAGGGAAGACAGAATGGAAAAGATATTCCATGCAAGCGGAAGTGGAAAAAGCTGAAATAGCAATGTTACATACAAGAGAACTGAAAAAGTAAAAGAAGGCCAAGGTGACGGAAGGGAGGAAATAATAAAGCTCAGAGAAGAGATAAATGAAAGAGAGACTAAAAGAGAAAAAAAATGAACCCAACAACTGGTTCATTTATAAACGTTTAGCCAAACTCATCAAGAGAGAGTCAGACACAAAGTCAGACACAAATTGAACTGAAAGCGAAATAACCAATACCACAGAAATGCAAAGGATGATAAAAGACCTTATAAGGGTTATATTAAAAACTTTATGC
This sequence comes from Suricata suricatta, assembly GCF_006229205.1. NCBI lineage: Eukaryota > Metazoa > Chordata > Mammalia > Carnivora > Herpestidae > Suricata > Suricata suricatta. The sequence goes on along the minus strand of NC_043701.1, from coordinate 73,253,467 downwards.
CAACAAATTAGATTCCCTAGAAGTGGATAAAGTCCTAGAAATATACAATTTTCCAAAACTAAATCAGAAAGAATGGAAAGTCTGAACAAACCAATTACTAGTAATCTGATTCAACCAGTAATCAAAAACTCCCATAATACAAAAGTTTAGAGCCAGATGGAGTCATAGGTGATTTCTACGAAATTTAAAGAAGACTTAATACTTCTTCTCAAACTATTCCAAAAAATGTAAGAGGGAGGAGAGCTTCCAAATTCATTCTATGAGGTCAGCATTACCCTGACACCACAACCAAAAATGCTACCAAAAAAAAAAAAACCAAAAAACCCCACAAACTATACGCCAATACACATGATGAACCTAGATGCAAAAATTCTTGACAACATACTACCACAGAAACATTGAACAACTCATTAAAAGGGTCTTTGACGATCATGTGGGATTTACTCTGGGAATACAAGGATGGTTTTCTACTTTTCAGGTCCATCAACCTGGTAAGCCTCATTAACAAAATGAAGGATAAAACTTGATTACTTCAACAGATGCAGATAAAGCATTTGATGAAATACTTTATCAATTTGATTCACTTATGATAAAAACTGTCAACTAAGTAGGTTTAGAGGGTATATACCTCAACATAACAAAGACCACAGATGAAAAATCCACAGTGAACATCATACTCACTAGTGAAAACAGTGTGTTTTTCTTCTAAATCAGGAACAAGACAAAGAGGTTTACCTTTGCCACTTATATTCCATATAGGGCTGTGTGTCCTAGTTGCTGCACCCATAGAAAGAAAGAGAAGGTATCTGAATTGGTTAGAAAGTGGTTAAACTGTCACTATTTTCAGATGACATATTACATTAAAAAACTATTAGAAGTAAAAAATGACTACAGTAAAGTTTCAGGCTACAAAATTAACACATAGAAATTGAGTTTCTTTACATTAATAGCAAAGTAGCTGAAAGAGAAATTAAGAAAAAAATTCCATTTATAATGGCATCAAAAAGAATAAAATACCAAAGAATAAAGAAAGTGAAGATGACACAAGTGTAAAATTATTTCATGTTCATGGATTGGAAGAATCAGTATTGCTAACATGTCCATACTGCCCAGAAATTCTACAGATTCAATTCAATCTACATCAAAATACCAACAGAATTTTTCACGCAAGTAGAACAAGTCATATGAAAATTCGTATGGAAACACCCACCCAGCCACCCACCCCCACACACACACTAGTTAAGGCAATCCAGAGAAATAGGAACAAAGAGGAAGATGTCTCAATCCCAGATTTCAAAAGATAGTAGTAGGAAACTATAGTAATCAGTCTGGTATTGGCACAAAAATAGATACATAGAGAAATAGGACAGAATAGGGAGGTCAGAAAAAAAATGCTTATATGGTCAATTAATGTATGACAAAGGAGACAAAAATAAATTACACTTAAAAACTAGATAATTACATGCAAAATAACCTCAAAATAGTCTAAAGACCTAAATTTGAGACCTAAAACCTTACAACCTCTAGGAGAAAAACATAGACAGGAATACATTTGACATCAGTCTTAGCAATATTTCTCTAGATAGGTTTCTTCAGGCAACAGAAACAAAAGTAAAAGTAAATATTGGGACTACAGCAAAATAAAAACTTTTGCACAGTGGGAAAAAATGGCAATAAAATGAAAAGGCAACCCTGTGAGTAGGAGAGGATATTTCAAATAATCTATCTGATAAGGAGTTAATATCCAAAATACAGGAAGAACTTATATTAAAAAAATCCTAAAAAACAAAAAAGAGAGAAATAATCTGATTAAAAAATGACCAGAGGAACTGACAGACATGTTTCCAAAGAAGAAATATATATGACAGACACATGAAATGATGTGTAACCACATCATCAGGGAAATGTAAATCAAAACCACAATGACATATTACCTTACACTTATCAGAATGGCGAGAATAAAAAGACAAGAATCAACAAGCCCTGGCAAGGATGGGGAGAAAAAGGAGCCTCCTGCACTGTTGGTGGGAATGCAAACTGGTGCAGCCACTGGGGGAAACAGTAGCCAAGCTAAGGGAGCAATCCAAGTATTCATCAATAGATGAATAAAGAAGATATGGATCACACACAATGGAATTATTACTCAGCCACTAAAAGGAATGAATGAAATCTTGGCAATTGTGACCACATGGATGGGCATAGAGGGTATGATGGTAAATGAAATGACTGAAAAAGACAAATGTCCCATGATGTCACTTTTATGTAGAGTCTAGAAAGCAAAACAAAGGAATAAATGAACAAACAAAAAGCAGAAACATCCATAAATACAGAGAACAAACTGGGTGAAGGGAATGTAAGGTACAGCTTTCCAGTTACGGAATGATTAAGTCACAGGGATAAAAGGCATAAACAATAGCTAAATCATGGAAAGAACCTAAATGTCCATCACTTGATGAATGGATCAAGAAGATGTGGTATGTGTGTGTGTGTGTGTGTGTGTGTGTGTATATATATATATACATATATATATACATGTATATATATATATGTACCTACACAATGGAATACTACATGGCAATGAGAAAGAATGAAATCTGGCCATTTGTAGCAACATGGATGGAACTCAAGGGAGTCATGCTAAGGGAAATAAGTCAGGCAGAGAAGGACAGATACCATATGTTTGCACTCATGTGAAACAGGAGAAACTTAACAGAGGACCATTGGGGAGGGGAAGGGGAAACATAGTTAAGGAGAGGGAGGGAGGCAAATCATAAGAGATTCTTAAATACTGAGAACAAACAGGGTTGATGGGGGTGGGGGAGAGGATAAAAGAGGTGATGGGCATGAAAGAGGGCACTTGTTGGGATGAGCACTGAGTGTTATATGGAAACCAACTTGACAATTAACTATAAAAGAAAAAAAATTATCATATTCTTGAAATTGATCCAAATAGCGGTTTCCTTTGAAGTCAGTGTTAGCAGAGGAGGACCAGGATTATTTCCCAATTTTCTTGACCATAACTGTTATTAGCATATTTTTATGGGTAACACCTGCCTTTTTGGTTATAAAGCCATACCAATGGGGCCAGGAGTCTGGCTTGCACAGAGAAGGATAAATGCTAAATATGTATCTCACTTACATGTGGAGTCTAAAAAAGCTGAGCTTGTAAAACAGAGTAGAATAGTGGTTATCAGGGACATGGGGGTAGGGGAGTTGAGGAGATGTCTAAGGGTACAAACTTGCAAGTAGTAGAGACATATGACATGGAGGTCTAATGCACAGCCTAAATGATTATGCTCAACAAGGCTGCATTTTAAACTTTAAAGTTGCTGAGAGACTAGATCTTAATTGTTCCTGGTAAAAAAAGAAATAGTTAAGTGATGGGATAGAGGTGTCAGCTAGGGCTACAGTGGTAATCATATTGCAAATTATAAATGTATCAAGTCGACACATTGTGCATCATAAACATATGTGAATTTATATGTCAATTATATCACAATTAAAAAATAAAATAAATTTTAAAAGGAAGAAGAAAGGTACAGCACAGGAAATTTAGTCACTGGTACTAAAATGGCATTGATGGTGACAGACAGTAGCTACACTTAGGTGAACACAGCATAAGTTGCTGAGTTATCAAAACATGCTGTACACCTGAAATGTATGTCACATTATAGAATCTTTAATTAATTCAAGAAAAATCAGAGTATTATGAACGAGTTCATGCCAATTTGTCAAGAAGTTAGCTGACATGGACATCATGAAAGATACAGAATATAGAAATACATTCATGAAGAAATGAATAGACTGAATTGGACAGAATCTTTCAAAAAAACTATCAAAGTATTCTCAAAAAGAAATAGAGACACATAGACCAATGGAATAGAATAGAGAACCCAGAACTGGGCCCACAAATATACGGCCAATTAATTTTTGACAAAGCAGGAAACAGTATCCAATGGAAAAAAGACTGCCTCTTTATCAGGTGGTGCTGGGAGAACTGGACAGCAACATGCAGAAGAATGAAACTAGACCACTTTCTTACACCATACACAAAAATTAACTCAAAATGGCTGAAGGACCTGAATGTGAGGCAGGAAACCATCAAAACTCTCGAGGAGAAAGTAGGAAAAAACCTCCTAGACCTCCACTGCAGCAATTTCCTACTCGACACATCCCCAAAGGCAAGGGAATGAAAGCAAAAATGAACTCTTGGGACTTCATCAAGATAAAAGGCTTCTGCACTGCAAAGGAAACAATCAAGAAAGCTAATAGGCAACCGACAGAATGGGACAAGATAGTTGCAAATGACATATCAGATAAAGGGCTAGTATCTAAAATCTACAAGGAACTCACCAAACTCCACACCCACAAAACAAATAACCCAGTGAAGAAATGGGCAGAAGACATGAACAGACACTTCTCCAAAGAGGACATCCAGATGGCCAACAAACACATGAAACGATGCTCAACATCACTCATCATCAGGGAAACACAAATCAAAACCACACTGAGATACCACCTCACACCAGTCAGAGTGGCTAAAATGAACAAATCAAGAGACTATGGATGCTGGCAAGGGTGTGGAGAGATGGGCACCCTCCTACACTGTTGGTGGGAATGTAAACTGGTGCAGCCACTCTGGAA
>NC_043701.1:73177923-73248723 GCF_006229205.1 Suricata suricatta | reverse complement strand
CACTGCTGGGGATCTACCCAAGGGATACAGAAGTGCTGATGCATAGGGGCACATGGACCACAATGTTCATAGCAGCAATGGCAACAATAGTCAAATCATGGAAAGAGCCTAAATGTCCATCACCAGATGAGTGGATCAAGAAGATGTGATATATATACACCATGGAGTACTACATGGCAATGAGAAAGAATGAAATATGGCCATTTGTAGGAAAGTGGTAGACCTCAAGGGTGTCATGCTAAGCGAAATAAGTCAGGCAGAGAAGGACAGAAACCAGATGTTTGCACTCATAGGTCTAACAGGAAAACAGGAGAAACCTAATGGAGGACCAGGGGGAGGGGAAGAGGGAAAGAGAGTTGGGGAGAGAGAGGGACCCAGAACTTGAGAGACTATTGAATGCTGAAAATGAACTGAGGGTTGAAGGGAAAGGGGGAGGGGGAAAAAGAGGTGGTAGTGATGGAGGAGGGCATTTGTGGGGAAGAGCACTGGGTGTTGTATGGAAACCAATTTGACAATAAACTATTAAAAAAAAAGAAATAGCTTGAATAGACATATTCTTAAAAAAATTAATTTGTGGTTTAAAAACCCTAGAGCCAAATGGCTTCACTGAGGAATTACACTGAACATTCAAAGAAGAAATGCTGAAATATGCATAGAAACTTATTCAGAAACCTGAAAAAAAAAGTGAATGTTTTTAAACTAATTTTGTGAGGTTAGCATTTTATTGATACCAATACTTAAGGATGACAATAGGAGAATATAAAACATCAGGGCCATATTCTTCATAAATAAAGATACAAAAATTCTAATTAGAAATTAGAACAGCAAATTCAAAAACATATTAAAAAGATAATACATCATAACTAAATGGGTTTATACCAAGATGGCAAAGTTGGTTTAACTTCAGAATATCCAGTTATGATAAAAACTCTCAACAAAGTGGGTTTGGAAAGAAGATACTTCAACATCATAATAGTTGTTCATCACAAACCCACAACTAACATCATACAATGGTGAAAGGCTTAAATCATCTCCCCTAATGGGGCGCCTGGGTGGCTCAGTCGGTTAAGCGTCCGGCTTCGGCTCGGGTCATGATCGCACGTTCGTGTGTTCGAGTCCCGCATCAGGCTCTGTGCTGATGGCTCGGAGCCTGGAGCCTGCTTCAGATACTGTGTCTACCTCTCTCTCTGCCCCTCCCCACTCATGCTCTGCCTCTCTCTGTCTCAAAAATAAATAAAACACTAAAAAAAAAAAAAAAAAGTTTTAAATCATCTCCCCTAAGATTAGGAAGACAACAGGATGTCCACTCCACCCACTTTAATTCAACAAAGTATTGGTAACCCTAGCTGGATTAACTAGCAAATCAGAAAGGGAGAAGTATAAACTGTCACTATTTGGAGGTGACGTATATTAAAAAAAATCCTAAAGACTCTGCCAATAAAACTTTCAGAGCTAATTCATGATTTCAATAAAGTTACAGGATAAAGAATATATAAAAATCTGTTGGATTTCTGTACAGTATTAATGAACTATTATAAAGAGAAAATAAGAAAAGAAGCCCATTTATAGTTGCATCAGAAAGAATAAAATATCTAGAGATAAATTTAACCAAGGAGGTAAAGGAACTGAACACTGCAAACTATAAGACAATGATGAAAGAAACTGAAGAAGACACAAAACTCCTAGAAGGCAAGAAAGCAAAAAACTGGAAGGCCTTGTGTATCATAATGACATTTTTGGATAAAACACCAAAGGCACTAGCCATGAAAGAAGTAACTGATGAGCTGGACTTCATTAACATTAAAAACACTACTCCATGAAAGACAATGTGAAAAGCATGACAAGATATTCCATGGAATGATTTAAAAAAAACCTTGCAAGTGACATATCTGATATATGAGTGTTAGCTTTAGGGAACAACCCTTAAAACTCAAGAGCAAGACAATTTAATCAGAAAATGAGCCAAAGACATTAACAGAAGCCTGACCAAAGAAAATATACAGATGGCAAATAAGCACAAAGGCAAATTAAAACAGCAGTGAGGAACGATCACAAACCTATTTGAGCGGTCAAAATCTAGAACACGGATAACACCAGAGGGCAGGATGATGGGATGCAACTGGAACTTTCATTTGTTGCTGGCGAAAATACACAATGATACAGCCACTTTAGAAAAGATTTTGGTAGTTTATTAAAATACAAAATATATTCTTACCATGTGATCCAGCAATTATGTTACTGCTCATGTATCCAGAGGCAATGACACTTATGTCCATAAAGTCACCTGTGCAGGGATGTTTTTAGTAGCTTTACTCATAATTGCAAAAATTTGGAAGCACCCCAGATGTATTTTAGTACTTCAATTTATAAGCAAACTGTGGTATATCCAGACAATGGAATATAACTCAGTGCTAACTAAAAATGAGCTATCAAGACATGAAACTTAAGTACAAGTTACTAAGTGAAAGGCCACATACAACATGGTAATCAGTATACTGCATGCTAAAAAAGGCCAAACTTCGTCGACAGGAGAAAAAAATCATTGGATACCTGGAATTGGGGAGGTGGAAGAATAAAGAGGTCAAGCATGGTGAAATTTTAAGGTAGTGAAATCACTATGTATGACACTATAATGGCGAATACATGTCAAGATACATTTATCCAAACACACAGACATTACAACACCAAGACTAAATGTGATAGTAAACTATAGACCTTGGGTCAATGATGTGTCAGTGATCAGTTATAGCAGAGCACGTTGGTCTAGGATTTTGATAATAGGAAAGGCTTTGTAAGATGAGGGCAGCAAGCACACAGAAAATCTCTGTACCTTCAACTCAGGTTTGCTGTCAATCTAAAACTGCTCTAAAAATAAAGTCTTATTAGAAAAAAAAAAAACAATAAATGAGAGCACCTGAAAAGGTGGATTTGTCATTTATATTGAGAAAACCAAGCAGATATTGGTGTGGAAATCAAGCATTCTCCTCAGTATTAGGACACTTAAGAGTGGAAAAGGCTGGAGACGGGAGGTAAGATGTCAAAGCGGCATGGAGAGTCTAAGCTCATCTGTCTAGTCCCTAAAACGCAGCTAGCTGAGCACCAAACCATTTTGAACACCTAAGAAATTGATCTGAGGACTCACACAATCTGCATAATTTGAGCCACATACCTCAGCAGGCATGCGTTGTGGAGAGGTGAACTGGGGGAGATGAAAGCCACAGTATGTAGGGAACTATCTTTGCAGAAGGAGAACAGAGAGAAGGAAAAGAGGGAGAGTGTAGTGTACTAGCATTGTGCAAGAAAAATACTCCCCTGGAAGTAACTGGAGAGAAAGAGAGAAAGAGTGAAAACACTCAAAGGGGAGTGTGAGAAATCTGTTTCCCAAAACCAGTGGGAAGAAAGGAGAGGGTTTCAATATCACAAGGATTCTATAATCAGTAGAGCACACAGTCTCAAGTTCTAGAGCTCAGTGCCTGGCAGTGCTCTGTGGGGAGCAGGCAGTAGGGTCGGAAGAGTATGAGTGCCATGTGGGGAGAAGTCGTTCCGGCCAGCAGGGCATTTGGTAATGGCCATGTGGTCTCCCCACAGGCAAAAGTCTCCCCAGCAGATTCTGGAGAGCAGCCACATTTGCTAGTATTGGGACAAAGACACTATAGTGTGGTGAAACCTGGGGCTTTGTGTTGTGGTTTGCCATAATCTCTGAACCTCTGCTGCTGGACAGGCCAGAAACCAGCCATGGCTCAGCAAGACCCTTCCCCAGAGAACTGGTGCAGGGTCAAGCCACAGGGGTATTACTGAAGCATAGGGTTTTGAAACACAATCCCATTTGAGATCAATGGAACAGAACAGAGAACCCAGATAATGGACCTGCAAACATGGCCAACTAATCTGACAAAGCAGGAAAGAGAATCCAATGGAAAAAAAAGATAGTTTCTTCAGCAAATGGTGTTGGGAAAACTGGACAGTAATACGCAGAAGAATGAATGTGTATCACTTTCTTTTCACCATACACAAAAATAAACTCACAATGGATGAAAGCCCTAAACATAAGACAGGAAGCCAGCAAAATCCTAGAGGAGAAATGAAACAACCTCTTTGACCTTCGCCTCAGCAACTTTTTACTTGACATGTCTCTGGAGGCAAGGGAAATAAAAGCAAAAATGAACTATTGGGACCTCATCAAGATAAAAAATCTTCTGCAGAGTAAAAGAAACAACTAGCAAAACTAAAAGGCAACCGATGGAATGGGAGAACATGTTCACAAATGATGTATCTGATAAAGGGTGAGTATCCAAAATCTATATAACTTATCAAACTCAATCACCTCACAACAAATAATCCAACAAAGAAATGGGCAAAATACATAGACATTTTCTCAAAGAGGACATCCAGATGGCCAACAGACACATGAAAAGATGTTCAACATCACTCCTCATCAGGGAAATACAAATCAAAACCGCAATGAGATACCTCCTCACACCTGTCAGAATGGCTAACATTAACAACTCAGGTAACAATAGATGTTGGCAAGGGTGTGAAGAAAGAGCATCTCTTTTGCACTGCTGGTGGGAATGCAAACTGGTACAGCCACTCAGGAAGTTCCCCCAAAAATTAAAAATAGAACCAGCCTATGACCCAGCAATTACACTACTAGGTATTTATTCAAAGAATACAGTAGTGATTTAAGGGAAACATGCACCCCAATGTTTATAGTAGCACTATCGACAATAGCCAAGTTATGGAAAGAGCCAAATATCCATTGACTGATGAATGGATAAGGAGGATGTGGTGCGTATGTATGCATGTATGTGTGTGTGTGTATATGCATACACACACACAATGAAATATTACTCAGTGATCAAAAGAAATTTTGCCATTTGCAACAACGTGGATAGAACTGGAGGGTATGATGCTAAGCAAAATTAGAGAAAGAAAAATATATGATTTCACTAATATGTGGAATTTAAGATACAAAAGAGATAAAAAGGAAAGGGAGCAAAAATGGTATAAAAACAGAGGGAAAGAAAAACTGTAAGACTCTTAAATACAGAGAACAAACTTAGGGTTGCTTGTGTGATGTTGGGTGAGGGAAGGGCTTAAGGGGTGATGGACATTAAGTGAGACACTTAAGTGAGATCATGACCTGAGCCAAAATCAAGGTTCAGATGCTTAACAGGAAGAGCCACCCAGGTGCCCCAAGTCTCATAATATTATTTTTAAATGTTCAGAAAAGATACATATATTGTCCAAGGGGAAAAAAAAACAAGTTTTTTTCTGTGTAAAAAGATTTTTTGACAAATACTACCCATGTATTCATGCCATTATGCAAAAAATTTAAATTAGCAATTTGTTATACAATTTAGACAGTTCACTGTGTTGTTTAGTGGATTGAGTCATTGATTTTATTTCTATTCACCAATATTTTCAGTCCCCCTCCACTTCTGGATATATATCTTTATCTATCTATATCTATCTATTGATATTCTTATGTGTGTATACTTTGCCAATTCATTGACCTTGGAGTAGAAAAGCATAAGTGTTGGTGGAAATAGTATTTTTGTTTTCAGCTTAAATTGCATTCCTACTCCAGTAGTATTTATTATGTTACTGATAATGGGTGCTGAAGACAACACCTCAGGATTTGAAGCTACTCTCTTGGATACCTGGATTTCTTGCAAAAAAAAAAAAAAATACCGACAAAGGTTTACAAGGTGCAATCACAAAAACATAATTTAGCAACAGACAATGAGGCTTTAAAAATGGGTTTATGTTTAGGAACGACCACAATATGGTTATTTCTAATGGAAAATCTTTAGAAACCATTAAAAATGTTTTTCTGATTTTAGTTATAAAAAGTTACTTATTGGCTATCATTATACTGATTTGCCTTTTAATATAGTTATATTTTTTATTCACTGGAAATCCTGAAGAACCATGAATTGTATGTGTATAGGAATATCTTTAAAGAATGGATGCCTATTCAGTATATTCACGTAACATCTTTCATGGAACCTATAAAGCAAATTACATTTTGGTTTAATTATCTTTGTTAACAACTGGGAAAATTATCGATTCAAAATTATACTAATATATGAACAAACTGAGTATCTGCTATTATTTAACTGACTTGGAACAATATATATTGGTTCCAATTCTCAATACTTGTAGCCAAATTATAGGTATTACATTTCATCAGATGGTTTAGAATAAAAAATAATCGTTTTAAAATTTAGAAAGTCCTTAGAATCTCCTTGAATATATATTAAAATGCCAGAAATAAAAAATAGCCTGAATAAACATAAGAAATTAATGTATGGATTAGTGAGCTAAATGTCAATATTAGGTGCTAAGTGACTCATTTATACAATCATATAAGAAAAAGTTTAAATGAATTCTGTGTAATATGGTCCAGCAACACATAGAAGATGTCTTAATGACTATGGAACATGTAAATCTTTTGTTAAACTTAAAATGAACCAACAGACAAAATGGTGGCATAGCAATATGCCTCCACCCCACAACACACATAAACATCAGTGGGAAATAAGCTTAGAAATTCCCTGGGCGTTGCAATAGATTAACAAGGCATAAAGAATTACAACGCCATAGGATGCTCTCACGCAAGTATGGGTAAACAAGATGACATAAAGAAGTATGAAGAGGGTGAGGCAGAGACCCCAATATAGAGAGGGCGCGGCAAAGGCCCCAAAGTAGAACAAAGGTATATGAAATCAACAAGGTTAGGTATTCAGGGGAAAAGCGCCCCCAATTTAGTACTAGAGCAAAAAGCAGCTTTCTCCTGAAGGAAGGACCAAATTAGGTAAACAGATAAGTAGGGCTATACAACAGCTGCAGGGCGAAGTTGCCGGGAGTGGGAGTTGAGATGATTAACAAAAGAAAGGGGCCTTGTTAACCCTGAGGTCACTCACCCTATCGGTATTATCCCCTAAACTAGCTTAGATAAACAGAAATGGTGCTTGGTATCTGCTGTAAACAGCCTTCTGCCCTGCTAGCTGCCCAGCGCCAGGATTCTGTTTTGTATTAACCCAAACCCGTAACCTCGAATATCTTCAAATCCCCCTTTCCCTAACGTCCATGAGTTAATAATGTTCCCAGTCTCATTGTCTCTTTGTGCACATCCATTACTATGTTTGTAAGACCTTCTGATCCTAATAAAAATGGGGCAAGCACCCTTATTCAAGGCTCTTGTCCTTTCCCGGGCATTAGCCATCTGTCGCATTTAATCCTGCATCCTGCTTTCTTGCTAGACAAGAAGTAAGATTAGAACCAGCGTCTAGGACATCAATCTGAACAACTATTCTGCACACAGAGCCAAAGATCCAGGTCAGGGGCTGTATGGGTGAAGCCTATGTGTGAAGCACAGAAGAAAAAAAAATAAAGATGCATTCCGGAGGGTAGTATAACGGCACTCCGGTTGGTCTTCAGGGTCAGGCTGCTTCAATATAACCCACTCCTTACGTGGTGACTGAAGACCCTTGATCTGTAACAGAATGAAGTTACTTTCTTTGACGTTTTCAGACCACTGACCTTGAGGAGTGAAACACCAGAATTTTCCCCAACCACAGACTCCAGCAAGTGTGTTTGAAGCTGCCTCGGCTTTCGGATTAGCTTCGCAATTTTTTAGCAAAATGTTTTTATAATTTTAGGTCACACAAATGGTTTTGGGGATCGGTAGACCTTGCCCTCCTCTGCAGAAAGAACAGAGTACTCCTACACCTCACAAAACAAGAACCACACCCCCTCTGCAACAACCTCCTCCCACTGAGATAATGTTTGTAGCTGGTATCATCAGGTCTACATATCAAGAAATGTTGTAGACCACTGCACTCTTTGCTGATTAACTACCCTAAAGTCCTTTAGGGACAGGCTTAGAAACCTTGGATTTGGCTTTTGAACAAGAAACCACTTTCTCCCCAGGTTGCCAGCCTCCTGAATAAAACTCAAATTCTTTTCCAATCAAAACTCATCTCTTGATAAAAACAAAACAAAACAAAACAAAAAAACCCCAAAAACCTCATTGCTTGAGTATTGGCCTCTCAAGCAAGGGGCAGCCAAACTTGGCTTCAGAAACCGTAGGAAGAATGGATTCACATATCCCCCATTATACATTCTCTAAGTCTAAGCAGCCTATTATAGAGAGAAAGATAGAGATGTTCCACTATGGGAAATGGATGGTAAATTGTCTCATTTCAGAGAAGATTCCAGAGTCAGCCTTTCCCAATACTAGGCTTACACCTATCTCTCTAGGTCACTCCCTCTAGGCTTTGGAGGCCTCAGGCACATCCCATGGTCCAAAGTGGCTTCCTTGCCAGGAATCTGGCCAAAAAACAGTAAGACAGCATTAGAAAGTCCTTATCTATTAAAAATTACTTTAAAGGCATAAGGACTAAATTCTCTAATGAAGAGACACTTGCTAAAGGGATTAAAAAATAACTTAGTTACATATTGCCTGCGATTGATTTGCCTCAGCTTTAAGGACACACCTAGGGTCAAAGTGAATAAAGGGAGAAAGACTTTCTATGCAAATGGAAATGAAAGGAGAACAGGGGTACGTATACTTATGTAAGAAAAAGATACATAAGACATTAAGTTGAAAATTGTAACAAAAAATGAATCATTTTTCAATAAATAGGTCAATTTATAGATAGGCTGTAACAATCAAATATGTATCCAATATTGGGTATATAAATATACTAGGCAAATAGTAATGTATCTTTAGGGAAAAACATAATAACAGCAAGGGACTTGAATACCCCACTTAAACAACTAATGTATCATCTAGACAAAAAAATCAGTACAGAAACACCGGTCTTGAACTACACCAAATAGGCCTAAACACATTCAGATAATTGCACCCAACAGTAACAAAATATGCATCCTTTTCAAGCATGCACAAAACATTTTCTATGATATACCATATGTTAAATCATAAAACACATCTTAGCAAATATAAGACTGAAATTATACCAACTGCCTTTTCTGACCACAATGCTATGAATAGTGAAATCAATAATGAAGAAAAAAAGAAAAACTCACAAATGTATGGAAATTAAATATGCTCCTGAACTAACAATGCACCAAAGAAATAAAAACAGAAGTAAAAAAAACTTGAAACAAGTGAAAATGGAAACATGATATTATCAAAAGTAATGCGATGTAGACTAATGGTTCTAAAAGAGAAATGAATGCCTATCTTAAAAGCAGCAGCCTACATTTATACCTCAAGGAACAAGAAAAAGAACTTGAGTCTAAAGGTACTAGAAGAAAAAACATAAAAAACATCAGAGCAAAAATAAAGATTAAAATAATAATAGAAGAGATGATTACAGCCAAAAGATGTTTTTTTTAAAAAGATATATAAAAAGGTTGACAAATCCTTCACTAGACTAAGAAAAAGAAGAATCAGAGTGAAGGGAGGGCACCCAGGTGGCTCATCGATTAAGTGATCAACTTCAGCTCAGGTCATGATCTCAAGGTTTGGGAGTTTGAGTCCTGCGTTGGGTTCTGCGCTGACTCCTTGGAGCCTAGAGCCTGCTTTGGATTCCTTGTCTCTCTCTCTCTCTCTCTGCTCCTCCCCCACTCACATTTTCTCTCTCTCAAAAGTATATAAACATTAAAAAAATTTAGACGTGAAAGAGTAAACATTATAGTGACAGAGAAATACAAGGACATATACTACTATTAACAGTTTAGGCCAATGAAATGAAAATTAAAAAAAAAGAATAAATTCTTAGAAACATAGAATCTACCAAGACCGAATCATGAAGAAACAGAAAATCTGAACAGACCAATGATGAATGAGGGGATTGAAACAGAAAACCTTCCAACCTTGGAAACACTAGGAGCAGTTGACTTCACAGGTGAATTCTGCCAAACGTTAAAAAAATGAATACCAGTCCTCCTCAAACTCCTCTTAAAAACAGGAGGTAATACTCTAAAACTAAACTTTATTTTGTGAGGACAGTATTATCCTGATACCAAAGCCACATTAGGAGACTCCAGAAAATTACAGGTAAATATCCCTACAGATAAATAGAGATGCAAAAGTTCTCAACAAAATATTAGCAAACCAAATTCAACAGTATGTTAAAAGGATCATACACACAAATCAAGTGGGATTTATCCCTGGGATACAAAGGTAGATCAACATATATAAATTATTAAACATAATAAAAAAGTAACAGGTAAAAATCTTGTAATCATCTCAATAAATGGAAGAGAAGCATTTCACAAGATTGAACATCGATACATGTTAAAAACACTCAAGAAATTGGGTATAAAAGGAATACACGTCAACATAACAGTAGCTGTATATAAAGAACTCAATGGTGTAAGATTGAAAACTTTCCTACTAAGATAAGGAACAAGACCAAGGTAGTCACTCTCAACCTCTATTCATTATAGCACTGAAAGCCCTGCTGGAGGAGTCAGGCCAAAATAAATAAATAAAAGAGATCCAGATTGGAAAGAGAGAAGTAAAACTATCTCTGTTTACAGTAGATAAGATCTTATGCAGAGAACTCAACCAAACACCATTAGAAATAATCAGCAAATTAAGTAAAGTTGCAGGATATGAAATTCATATAAAAAGATTAGTTGTGTCTATACACTAACAAAAAACTAGCTGAGATAGAAACATAATTCCATTTACAATAGCATCAAAACATATAGGAATATCTTTAACTTAGGAGTAATATATGTACAACATCCTGCCATTTGTGAAGACATGAATGGAATTTGGGGAAATTATTCTATGTGAGGTAAATCTGAGAAAGACAAAATATATGATATCAGTCATATGCAGAATCTAAATCAACCAAACTCATAGAGACAGAGGAAAATGGTTACCAGGGGATGGGGGGTAGAGCAGGAAGGACAGATATTGTTTGAGGATACAGACATATAATGATTAATCAAAAAGCTCTGTAGATCTCATGCAAAGTCCAGTAAATACAGACAACAATGGTATTATAACCCTAGTTCAATGGTGGTATAATTATCAAAATTTCTAAGAGACTAGAACTTGATTATTCTAATCACTAAAAAGTAATATAATAATGTAAGGTGATAGAGGTGGTAATTATTGGTAATATGGCAATTATATCACAATATATAAATGTATCAAATTAACATTTTGTACAAGTTAAATTTATATTATGTCAAATATATTTCATTAAAAAAAATTAAGACACTAATGAACAAATTGAAGACACAAATAAATGAAAAGATATCATGTGTTACTGTGTAAGAACACGAATCTGAACCTGGTAGATGCCATGACAGGCTTTAAGTTTCCCCTCTAAACTAGGTCTAAAGGTCAGTCTCTCCAGAACTGTTAGGCGGTTACACATTGCCTAAGGCAAGAGGGACCACCCTTGTAATACCCTTAACATTCCTAAGGGCAGGCCTAGATCAGCTATTGCCTAAGGCTAGTTATGCCCTATGTGAGGGTCCTGGGTCCTGGGTCTACTCTATGATTGGTTAACACTCTAAATGTTGTAATTGGATAAACCTGCTGTCAATAATATTGTGTAATAATAATTGGATCACTGTACCTATGTCACAGTTTCCTGTAACTCCCCCTTCCCAAACTCATAAAAGTCCTACCCCACCTTTGTTCGGGGCTCTCAGCATGGATCCATCACGCCTGTAAAGTCTGTGAGTCTGAGTTTAGGCCCCGGTGAGCCTAAACCCGTAATAAAGCCCTTTGCTTTTGCATGCGTGCTTCGGCCTCCCTGGTGGTCTCTGGTTTCTGGGGGCGATAAAGAAATCTTGGGTACAACAACTGGATCAGAAAAAATAATGTCGCTTAAATGTCCATACTACACCTACTGACTCAAAGCAAACCCTATCAAAATTCCAATAACATTTTTTGTAGTAAGATAAAAATAATCCTACGATGGGTAACAACAAAAGACTGAATCACCAAAGGAATCTTGAGGAAGAACAAAGCTGAGTCATTAATTTGACAAGGAAATCAAGAAGGTTCAATGGACGTAGTTTCCTTGATAAATGGGGTTGGGAAAACTAGACTATCACATGGAGTAGAATGAAACTGGACTCCTTACACAACTCCCCAAAATCAACTTGAAATGGCTTAAATTCGTATATGCAAGATCTCAAACTGGAAAACTACTAGAAGGAAACACAGAAAAAATGTTTCTTGACTTAGGTCTTGGCAATTCTATTTTTGGATATGACAAAATCACAAGCGACAGAAGCAAAAATGAACAAGTAGAACTATATTGAATTACAAAGCTTTGGCAAAACAAAAGAATCAGGAAAATAAAAAGGCAATCTACAACACAGGAGAAAATATTTTTAAAACCATCTATCAGGTAAGGAGTTAATATAAAAAACTATAGAAATAATACACACAACTCAACAGCAACAACCAACTTAATTAAAAAATGGGCTGAGAATGATAGACATTTTTCCAAAGTATGCCTACTTTGTTAGTATAGCTAAGAGGTACATGAAAATGTGCTCAACATTGCTAATCATCAGAGAAATGCCAATCAAAGCAGCATTAAGATATTATTCTACACCTGTTAGAATAGCTATTATCAAACAGACAAAAGACAAGTGTGGGTGGGGCTGTGGTAAAAGGGGAGCCCTGTGCACTACTTGGGAAACAGTACGGAGCTTCCTCAAAAGAAAATAATACTACCATGTGATTCAGCAACAATAATACGTAAAGGAGATGAAAACAGAATCTTGAAGAGGTATTTGCAGTTTCATGTTCATTGCAGCATCATGCACAATAGCCAAGACATGGAATTTACCCATATGTATATCAAAAGATGATTTGATAAAGAAAAGGTGGTATATATACAAAACAATGGCATATTATTTAGACCTGTGGAAGAAGGAAGTTCTACCTTTTGCCACAACATAGATGAACATTATACTAAGGGGAAAAAGTCAGAGAAGGACAGATATTTTCTTTCTTTTTTTTTTTTTTTACAAACATAATTGACAGTTTAATTTCAGGTGTACAGTATAATAACTCAATAACTCTATATATTTCTCAATGCTTAACAAGAAAAGCACACCTTTTCCCCTTCATCTATTTCCCCTTTTACCACACCCACCTCCCCTCTGGCAGCCACCAGTTCATTATATTTAAGAGTCTTTTTTGTTGTTGTTGATGTCTTTTTTTCTTTGTTCATTCGTTTTATTTCCTAAATTCCACACATGCGTAAAATCACAAGGCATCTGTCTATGACTATTTCAGTTAACATAATACTGTCTAGGTTCTTTATGTTGTCATTTATGCACAGAATCTAAAAAAGCCCACCTCATACACACAGAGTAAAATAGTGGTTGCCAGGGGCTGCAGGTGGCAAAAATGAGAATCTGGTCAAAGAGCCTGCAAACTTCCGGCTATAGTATCAGTAAGTTCTGGGGATCCAGTGTATAACATTATGACAATAATTAACCATATTATATTATATACTGGAAAGTTGTTAAGAGAGTAAATCTTAACTATTACCACCTCCTCTCTCAAATTAAAAGAGGATGAAATTATTAACTAAGAGTAGTGTGGTATTTGCACTCTATGTTTGTACCTAGTCATCAGACTATACATCTTAAACTTTACATATGTTAAGTGTTAATATTTCAATAAATTCGAAGAAAAATGAACTTATAAAGTTTTAAGGAAAAAAAGAATATAATTAAACCTAAAAGAAGTTATTTCAAGCAAGAGTAGGATAAATCAACAGAAAGTATTTGCCCATCACTTATTTACATGAAAAAAATGTATTCCTTACTTACTTAACCTCAGTCATGTCTTACTTCGTAGTTAGGAATCATTGGGAATGAATGCATCCAACTTTCCAAGGAAACTGCCAATTATTTGATTTCAGCATATTGATGAAATGAACAAAACTGGGGTTCATTATTAAGGAAAACTCAGATAATTAATGACACCTTAGAAACCATTCCTCAATTTTATTCTTAAAGCATTTTGGAGATTTCAATTTTTATTAAAAGAGACCTTGGAATTTTATGGTATTAAATAATTTTACCTTCCTCAATGAAACATTTTCTACAGTTGTTGATTTATGTCAAAGAACTATAAAAACAACCTGGCAACTTTCAAATGATTAAGCATATTATTCCTTAAATACTTACATTTTAATTGACTGTACAAATCCTGTCCTATTTCAAATAATTTTATAAGCAAAAATTTCAACAGGCAAAGTAATGTCATTGCTAATGTACCATATACTGCATTTTCTTTGATAATAGTTTAGCACAATAATGGTGCAATTATATTACTAAGCTGACACAGAGTGCACTCATTACTTTTTATGAAAATCACACTGGGATTAATCATTTAATAAGCTCATAATAGCTTGGCTAAAGTAATATTAGAAGTGTTGAATAATTTAATTTGAATGAATTTGTGGATTATATCACTTAGAAAAACTATTAACTATATATATAGGTCATTCACAAATGCTACTGTTGAATTTTTGGCAAGAATTGTTTTAAAAACATTTAGTATTTTTAACAATTATATATTCAACATGTTTATTTTTAAATAACAAGTATTTAAGTACCTAGATCTCTGAGAGTAAAAAATATTAGTAATTTATTCATAGATCCTTGACTAACTTAATGCTGTTTTACAAACAATCATGTAAAGAAAATTACATTCAATTAACACTTCATTTTATAAGGATGTGAGAAATATAATGGCATATGAGGTAGGTAATAATAGTTGATATTTTATAATAAAGATCCTTTCAAAAGGGGTTTTAAGTATTTTTTTTGTAATTTTTTCCTCAGAAAATGATATGAACATTTTTGCTTTATAAATATTAAAAGAATCAACTTTTATGCTCATATAAGATTCTTTGAACATCAGTTTTAACATATTTGAACATTTTTTATCAACTACCAAACATTTGAAAATCTTTGATTTTATCAAGAGATTTCTTTGAGTATCAGTATACATCTTTTTTTTCCATGTTATGTATACGTTATTTTTTTTTCTCCTAAGGTTTTTAATTGCTCTAGTAGTATATTTAAGGGGTATGTATTAAGGAGTTAAAAGAGAAAAGTTTCTCTATTTATATAATTTTCCTATTATATATCATTAGCTTGAGATATTGTGTTTGCTTTTCTGATAAGAAAATTAGTAATGCCCATTCCAGAGAATTTAGCAAGTAGAATATGGAGATCAAATTTATATTTTTAATACTTTTGTGAGTTATCACTCAACATATTCATATTTTCATTTCTGTCTGCTTGTAAATATACATGTAAGCAGTAAGTGCTGAACACTTATATAAATATTTGCCTTAAATATTAAAAAAATTAATCTTTTATTCAGTATTGAGAGACAGAGAGACAAGAGCACAAGTAGGGGAGGGTCAGAAAGAGAAGGAGACACAGAATCCAAAGCAGGCTCCAGGCTCCGAGCTGTCAGCACAGAATCTGACACGGGGCTCTAACTCATGAACTGTGAGACCATGACCTGAGGCGAAGTCAACCACTTAACCGGCTGAGCCACCCATGCTCCCTAGTATTTGCCTGAAATATTACAGGTGTTTTAACATTTCCATGATATCCTATAACAAAATTTTCACCTATTTATTGAATATTTTTGAGTGCCTACAATAAACAGGAAATATGTTTTTGTTAATAGGGAGTACTGAAGAGAATAGGCCAAACTCTCATGCAGCTTGGATTTCATTATAAGAAGACAGATAAGAATAAAACATCAATCTGGTAATTTCAAGTAGTGGTGTTCGACAACAATGAAATGGGTAATGATAAAATAATGAATGGTAATAATGAAAGTGGGCAATATGATAGTATTTGGAATGTGATGGTTCTTAGCTGGTAAAGAGTTGGTGGAACTTAGTTATCAGAGTTGTAGCAATGCATTTTGTGACATTCTTGGAGTTCATAGGCGTTTGTTTCTAATTTAAAATTTTGACCCTCAAATAGAAAGAGGTCTCATGAGCTATGCTGATCTTTGCACAACTAAATATATAGTACAAGAATTCAGATATATAGCATTAATTTAATCACCATTTCTTGATAGATTTTTTTACTCCCAATTTTACATTACATAATCTTGAACTTCTTTATACTTAAATCATTACCTGAGAGTCTATTTCTTAACTCAGAGTTCTATGGTGAGAATTACCAAGTCAAAGATTATAACATTTTGAATATTGTGAAAATTATTTTTAAATTATTCCTTGTGTTCACTTACAGTCCCAATAGCAAGGTATAAAGAACTGAACTCTCTGAACCTGAAAGTGTTTCATTATGTTTAGTAGGCTACTTTGTTAATAGGTAACAAAATTGAGCCAGAATTCACTACTTCACAGTTATTAAATCCACAACAGTCTAAAAACATCATGACTTACATAGATATAAGTAAGTATATTTCCAAGTGAAGTTTAACATGTGCTTATGAAATATTTATCGAATGAATGGAAATATATTTTAAAACGAAAAGGGTAGATGAAACTCCAGTAGTTTATTTTTGCTTTTAAAAAGCTTCTGCAAAGCGAAGGAAACAACAAAAGCAAAAAGGCAGCCTATGAAATGGGAAAAAATATTTGCAAATGACAAATCTGATAAGGGTTATGTCCAAAATATGTAAAGAACTTCTAAAACTCAATAACCCCCCAAACAAATAATTCAATTCAAATGGACAGAAGGCAGGAAGAGACACTTTTCCAAAGAGGACATCCAGATGGCCAACAGACACATGAACATATACGCACTATCACTCATCTTCAGGGTAATACAAATCAAAACCACAACGAGATATCACCTGACACTTACCAGAACATCTAAAATAAAAAACACAAGAAACATGCGTTGGCAACAAAGTAGGACAAAAGGAACTCTTTTGCATTGCTGGTGGGAAAGCAAACTGGTGTCGCCACTCTGGAAAGCAGTATGGAGTTGCCTCAAATGTTAAAAGTAGAACGACCCTAGGACGCAGCAGTGGCCCTGGGTATTTACCCAAAGGATACAAACAGACACGCACCCTCATGTTTACAGCAGCACTATCGACAATAGGGAAATTACGGAAGCAGCCCAATTGTCCATCGACTCATGAATGGATAAAGAAGAAGTGATGTATATATTCAATGGAATATTATTCAGGCATAAAAAGAATGAAATCTTTTTGCAATGACATGGATGGAGCTAGGGAGTATCATGCTAAGTGAAATAAGTCAGAGAAAGATAAATGCCACATGATTTCACTCTTATGTGGAATTTAAGAAACAGAACAACTGAGCAAAGGGGTTAAACAACAGAGATGGAGGCAAACCAAAAAACAGGCTCTTATCCTTAGAGAGCAAACTGATGATTCCCAGAGGAGAGATGGGTTGGAGAATGGGTGAAACAGGGGATGAGGATTAAGGAGTGCATTTGCTTATCTGAGCACCAGGTGTTGTATGGAAATGTGGAATCCCTAGATCGTACACCCGAAACTAGAATTAAAATTTTTTTTAATGTTTATTTATTTTTGAGAGAGAGCACACGTGTGCACGCACGAGGCGGAGGGGGCGGCAGAGAGAGAGCTGTCAGCACAGAGCTTGCTGCAGGGCTAGAACTCACAAACCATGAGATCATGACTTGAGCTGAAGTTGGATGCTTAGCTGACTGAGCCTTCCTGGCGCCCCCACCTGAAACTATATTACAAAGTATGTCAACTAACTGGAATTTAAGTTAAATTTTAAGGAAAGTGAAGAAAACAAAAGTTTTGGGCTCAATGAGCACTCAATTTTGCAATTTAATTTTTGACTCACATGTGAGACATTCAGCAATCCTAAAAGAAAGAACTCTCAGATATTTTAATTGCTCCAACCTGTGAATACTCCTACCCTGATATCAATAAAGGAAATAATTTCTCTATCTACTGCATAGTCAATAATATACAATTTTTATAATCTGTTAGAGTACTGAGCATTACTCATTAATTTGAAAATCCTACATTCTCTGATTTTAAGATACCCTTTGACCTTGATGGGCAGAAATTACAAAGAATTTTTGTTTTAAGTAGGTGGTATAGTCCAATGAGAAGTATGCCCTGGGCAAATGCTTTGTAAAATATTTCAGAAAAAGCATTTAGAATCCATGGGCACATCATATCTATGGCTGTCGACACGGAGGAGCACTTTGCAATTGTGTTTAGGTGGGGAACAATTTCCTAACAAAAATTCTTTCAAAATTAAAATATCATGTTCAAATACATCAATATAGATATGACAATTTTATCACTGAGTTTGTTCTTATGAATTAATAGAGGAAATAAATAGCTCTCAGATTGGGAATTACTCATCACTTTTCCTTCAGCTATCAGAAACAGAGGGAAATGAGTGATATTTAACAAATCTCAGTTAACCTGTTTTTCACTCTGATTTTTTTTCACTCTGTTTTCAGTTCTATAAGCAATCAACAAAATAATATACCCATGCATCATCAGCTGATTTCTGGATAAGAGATTAAAGAGATATCTTCTAAACAGAAAGCCTTTCCTGGATGAAGCCGTAATAGAAAGGAATAACCTCCGTTTCAAAAATGTTATTTTTTAGCTTCTGTAATAAAAAAAAAATGAATCAACAAAACATATGCATACCTACTGCCTTTGAGATTTTAAAAATGCATGTCAGGAAAAGCAAACAAAAAAACAGTTTCAAAGTGCTACCTTACAAAAAAATTCATATTAAGTTTCACTGGAAAATTCTATCAAACATTTGAAGCAGTTAATTCTCATGACAATTAAATTGTTACAAAGAAGTACCAGAAAACATTTAGCATTTTTTTTAATGAAAGAAGACGTTGATGTTATACCCCATCAAGATTGCATTTCATTTTAGAAGAATACTAAAGATATAATAGCATAAGAGATATACAATAGAATAGTCCTTCTTAATCATGAATAAAATGATTGCAGAAGAATCTAAAATCAGACTAAGTTTAAGTAGGATTTATTCTAAAATTTGGATGATTTAATACAGTGTATCTATTAATTCATACCATGGCCCTGAAAGCTTTTAAAAAGTCCACTATTTATTAACAAAATACCAATAAATTTAAAAAATGGTGACTTTCTAACCTTGATAAAAATCTACATACCTCAGTTGCAAAGCCAATATCTGACACACTAGGAAATTCCTACTAAAATACAGAAAAGGGTCACTATTCCTTATACTGGTATTTAACACTGAATTATAGTTATTATGCAAAACAATAAGAAAACAGAACTGTGAGAAATAAAAATTTAAAAAAAAGAGAAAACAAAACTTAATCTCCTCATTTTATGATAGCATGTCTGAAAAATTCAAAAATTTTAAGAGTAAAACGCAATACAAACATTTCACTAAGCTCTTAGAATATTAAAAATTAAGAAATTTAAAGCCTTTCATATATTTCAAGGACAGTTACAAAGAAAATTCTTGTTTTAAAAAAACAGTGAAGGTAATACCTAGGATCAAAGGTGCAAAATCTTTAGAAGAAAAAATTTTAAATATTTCCGAAAGATACAAAAGTAACCTTGAAAAGATTAAAGGAAACACCTTTTTTTTACTATAACAATCAAACTTTATGAAGACATTAACCAGTAAAATATAAGATTACCATGGTCCCCCCAAAATAGCCAGGACTTGGATTCATTATGAAGGTTATATGGAAAACAAACAAGTAAACATAATTAGACAAGGAAACTGCAAAAAAAAACTAACAAGGCCGAGTAGGATTTTGGCCCTACCAAATATTAAAATAAAGAAAAAAACCCCTTTCTCATAAAAACAATGTTTTATTTGTACATGAGTACTCAGAAAGATCCTGGCACCAAAGAGTAAAATTGTACCCAAATACCTATGAAAGTATATGATAAATTAAGTGACAATGGAAAAATAGAGTTTTCAATCCATGTTCTAAAAAGGAACCCAATAGTCACTAAAAAAAAAAAAAAGAACAAAAACACTAAAACTGAACCTGTATATCATTACTTTCACTAGGATAAATTACAAATCAGTCAGAAATATAAATGCTTAAAAATAAATTATCCAAGGACAAGAAGAAAACATTTATCATCATAAGTTGGAGTTGGAAAGCTAAGCATTATGTCTCAAAATTCAGCAGCAATGAAAGCTGAATAAATTTCACTATTAAAAAAAAACTAGACCTAGAAACACTAACACACTTCAAACTAAAACCAGAATATATGTGCAGATTTTTATCATAGATGAAGTTTAATACCTGTGTCCATTATTGCTCTTCCTCTCTCCTTCCTTCCCTTCCAACATCCTTCCTATTATCTATCTTTATGTATCTGCTTAAGAAAAGCAAATTCTGATAGAAAAACAGACAAATAAAAATACAGTTGACAGAAAAAATAGAGAAAATGCCTCTAAATTTAGGAAAAATGCTCAGACTCACTCATAATAAAATAATTTCAAATTAATTAAGATTAATATTTTAAATATTTTCTCACTTTTTAGTTCATAAAATTCCCCCATATTTTGACAGAACACTCTCTTGCACTGGTGGAAAAAGCTATTCTCATAGTTCACTGGTATATATGGGCAAAATGTTACACAATTTATTGGGGGAAACAGACACCAAAAAACACTGGACATGGTTTTCATTTTGGCTTAGCAAATCCACTGTCTGGCATCCAACCTAAATTGTAGCTCTCTGCAAATGGCAGGAAAAGGGGAAGATGCTAATGTTGTCCCCTACAGCACTGCGTACACCAAAAATTTAAAACAGTACAAATGTTAGAGGTGCCTAGGTGGCTCAGTTGGTTAAGTGCCAGACTTCAGCTCAGCTTATGAAGGTTTCTGTGTCTCCCTCGCCTCTCTGCCCCTCCCATGCTCGTGCTCTGTCTCTCTCAAAAATAAGTAAACATTAAAAAAAAATAAATAATTCTAGATAAAAATGGTTAACAGAATATATCCTCATTTTCATGGCATATACTTCGTACTATTAAGATGAAAACTGTCAGTGTCAAGTTATTTTGATGTTATATTTATACATACCTATAGACAAAAATAGATACATGAACACCAACACACATAATTACATCCGTGTGTGTGTGTGTGTGTGTGTGCACGTGCATGCATGCAAAGAGGGAAAGGAAATACACAAAAAAATTATTGTTATATGATTAGGTTATGATGTTCAATGTGTTATTCATTCATGTTGCCTGATTGATCACAAATGTATATAAGATACAGTTTAAAAAATAAAACAAAGTGGACTCAGATCTATTTCTTTAAAGCATTTAAATAAACTGCGTGTTCCTGAAATATATTATTCAATACAACTCAGTTTGACTTCCTAATTTTATGTAAAGAATTACAACAGGTGAAAGGTACTACTCAATTTGAGAAACTAGATGATTGTTCACAACATTGATTGTGGTGTGTCAATGAAAAGTGCTTCAGAAATATTTCTATGGGAAACGATCTCCATATCCATATAGTTCCTTTGAGATATTTCTTTACCATGAACTCAAATTGAGGATCCTAAACTAAGAAAACCAGGATTACAGAGATTAAATTTCCTCTAGAATAATGACTACTTTCCTTGTAAGACCATCTGATTAGGGCTTGAGAAATATCTCTACAAGATACATTTGAAATCAGCCAGAGAAGTACCATATTTTGAATTTACATTTAATATACCCTCTATTATTTAGATATTATGGCTTTAATATTCTCAAGTTCTCAGAACATGATCATTAGTTGATGAGAAACAAACAAGTAAACAAACTAAAAGTGGTAGAGAATAGGACTCTGTGTGATTAGCAATAGTGACCTGACTGGAAGAAAGTAGAAAATAAAAAGTAATAAATGGACATTAGTTTAAGTTCATATAATATAAATAGTCCTATATATTTAAAAGGCTCCCAAGAATACCTTTACCTAAAAAGCAATGAACAGCGGCACCTGGGTGACTCAAGTTGGTTGAGCACTGGACTCTTGATTTTGGCTTAGGTCCTGATCACAGGGGCATGGGATGGAGCCCTGTCCTGGGCTCCATGCTTAAGATTCTCTCTCTCTCCCGCTACGCTACTCATTCTTGCTCTCTAAAATAAAAATTAAAATAAATTTAAAAAGACACTACATAAAAGTGATTGTAAAACATCCTTATAACACTAGTATTCACATCAAGAATAAACACCTTTATTTCCAATTAAATAAAAGTAATTGAATTTTAAAACTTGTGTTTCCTAGCATCTCCTGAAGTAGTCTCTTTTTTTCTCTTTTACAAAAATTTAATTATAAATATCCAAAACTTGGAAAACTGAGATTTCTAGGTAACCTTTTAGTAGATATAACCAGAAGAAATACATGAAGCTAATGCATACTGGAATAATTTTTCTTAAAATCACAAAAGAAACACAAATGAAGATATCGATATTCTTTTCTTTTAATTTAAATTCAAGTTAGTTAACATATAGTTTGTTTATATGGTATATGTTTATATAACATATTTTACTTCTGGTTTCAAATATTCTTGTATTTTTGATAGTGGCAGTAATAAGCTTTTAAAGAAAGACTCTATTTTGACAATGATGCAGCGAAATAGGGCTTTCTCTAATCAGGTAGAAGAATATCATGCAACATTTCTAGAGAGTGATATGTAAAATGGGTATTACTAATGTTCACATTCACTGAGCTGGTAATTCTAGTTCTAGGAGATTAGTCCAAGACAAATGAACTAAGGTTATTATCTATTTCCTTTTTCTTTTTTAACAATTAGAGGTTGAAGCCAGGGTTATTTATGGGAGTAAAATGTAGAAATTGGAAAAAAAAGGCCAAAAGGCAGGCACTGGATATATATCGACTGTGAGAACTAATCAGCGAATTCAACAGTTGTGGGGTACAAAACCATTATGAAAATTAAGTTGTGTTTTAATATGCTAACAACAAAACATCTAAAAAAGAAATAAGGAAAGGAATCCCACCTACAGTAGCATCAAACATAATAAAATGCTTATGAATAAATTGAACTAATGGGGTGGGAAAACTGTACCCTATAGACTATAAAAAACTCTGATGAAAGAAATTGAAGATGACACAAATGCAAAGATATTCCATGTTCAATGATCAGAATAATTGATATTGTTGACATATCCATACTATGCAAAGATTATAAAAAGAGACAAAGAAAGGCATTATTTAACAATAAAGGGGACAATTCAACAAGAAGATATAACAATTCTAAGCATTTATGAATCCAACATGAAAGCAACAAAATATATAAAACAATTAATAATGAACATAAAAGAACTGATTGATATTAACACAGTAATAGTAGGGGACTTTGACACCCCACTTATATCAATGTACAGATCATCTAAACAGAAAATAAAAAGGAAACAATGGCTGTGAATGACACACTGTGAATGACCAGATGGACTTAACAGATATATTCAGAACTAAATATATTCAGAATTAGTATATCCCATCCTAAAACAGGAGACTACAAGTTCTTTTCAAATGTACATGGATCATTCTCCAGAATAGATCACATATTAAATAATAAAACAGGTTTCAAAAAATGCCAAAACTGAAATCGTACAATGTTCCTTTTTTGACCACAATGCTATGAAACTAGAAGTCAATCACAAGGAAAAATTTGGAAGGACACAAATACATGGAGGCTAAACAACATGTACTTAAACAATGAATGGGTGAACCATGAAGTCAAAGGACAAGTTTAAAAAAATACATGCAAACAAATGAAAAATGAGAACACATGGTCCAAAACTTTTGGAATGCAGCAAAAGTGTTCCTAAGAGGGAAGTGTATAGCAATACAGGCCTATCTGAAGGCAATAAAAAAATTTTTCATATAAGTAAGCTAACTTTTCACCTAAAGGAGCTAGAAAAAGAACAACAAGGAAAGGCTAGAGCCAGAATAAAGATTAGAGCATAAACAAAAGACTCAACTAAATAAAATCACAAATTAGGATAAATAACAACAAAAACCATCGAAATGCAAGCAATTATAAGAAAATATTTTGAAAAACTATATGCCAACAAATTGGACAACCTAGAAAAAATGGACAAATTCCTAGACACATATAAACTACCTAAACTGAAAAAGAAAGAAATAGAAATTTTAAAGACACTGATAACCAGCCAATAAATTCAAAGAGTAATCAAAAGATTCCCAACAAACAAAAATCCAGGGTTAGATGGTGTCTCAGGAGAATTCTACCAAACATTTAACAAAGAGTTAACACTTATTCTTTTCAAACTATTCCAAAAAACAGAAAAGGAGGAAAACCTCCAAATTCATTGTATGAAACCAGCATTACCCCAATACCAAAACCAGAGAGAGACTGCACTAAAACAGAGAACTACAGGCCAATATCCCTGATGAACATTGATACAAAAATTTTCAATAAAATACTAGCAAGGTAAACCCAACAATACATTAAAAAAATAATTCACCGAGATCAAGTGGGACTTATTCCTGGGATGCAAGAGGTGTTCAAATCAATCAACGTGATACACTACCCTCAAACTCTATATGTAAAAACATCCTTCAAAAATACAGACAAAAACTTCACGTGAAAAAACATTTAATAATTTGACATCAGCATAACTGCACTAAATAATAATTAAGGGTGTTTATTAAGCAAAATAAAAATGATTCTAGATGGAAGGTTGAAAGTTCATGTAACAATAGAGAAGAATGGCTAAATCTAGATAAAGATACAGAATGATAATTAATCCTGTGGGATTTAAAACTGAAAATTAAAAGACATGGCATATAAACAATATAACAATGTCAAAATGGCAGGAAGGAAGTATGAAAGCAGTGAGAGCAACTTTTTATCTAGAAAATGCAGTATTGAGTCATATTACATGCATGTTTTATAGTCTGTTGAGTATCCACTAAAATAATACTAACAGAAATCTGACAGTTATTCTCCTGGATGACTGTCTAATGCAGATAGGTACTGATTCTGCTGGTAAGTTATGCCATAGGCATTTTAAAAATCCCCTAAAGAGACCTCATTATGCATACAGATGTGTTTTGTTTCTCTCTTCCACACAAAATTGCTCTTGAAAGATTTATGAGAAATACTTTAAATACCATAAATGACAGCAGTGTTTTACACCATCCTTAACCCAAACATGGTTTACTTCCCCCTTGTCTCCTTCCCAAAATGTTCTGAGAGTTTTATTCTCTCTCAATTTAATACACATGTGCTCCACTTCTCAACTCTACTAATAAAATGCATCTGATGTATTTCTTTTTGCTTGGTAAACTTATTAAATAGCCTTATGTAGAAAAATAAATACCAATGTTCAAGATCTACCTCAAATGAATAAAAATCTGTAGTACTGGAATTATAGCGTTGGCAATTTTAATGCTTATAAACTAAGAGAAGGAATAAGACACCCTTCCATAGTGTGAGAAATGTATGTTTTCAAGTAGAAAATGGGTTAATACTCTTGTAAATATTCACTAAGCTCTATACTCAAGTGGCTATGCATTTTATATAAGTTTTATTTATTTTTTTAATGTTTATTTTTTGAGAGAGAGCATGAACGGGAGAGGGCAGAGAGAGAGAGGGAGACACAGAAATCGAAGTAGGCTTTAGGGTCTGTGCTGTTTACATGTAGCCTGATGTGGGGCTTGAACCCATGAAGGATGACATCATGATCTGAGCCGAAGTCAGATGCTCAACTGACTGAGTCACCCAGATGCCCTTTATGTCAGTTTCAATGCAATATAACTTTTTGAAAATCAAAACTTCCCCAGGTTATTCTAATGCATAGGTGTATTTTAAAACCACTGAAGACCAAAAATAAAAAGGGGGTGATGGGAGATGTAATAAAGACAAAATTTTGGTGGTGAGTGTAGATACAAATAAAAAAAGATAAAAAAAAATACAATTCAATCTACAATGAAGTATTGGTGGAATTGGGGGAATGACTGAAATTAAATATAAATAAGAAAGAAATATGGGGAATAAGCAAGTAAGAAGCATAGATCAGTACAGGGAACTAAGGTGGGAAATATAACTGATGCTCAGAAAATTGGGTAGAAGAGACTACCATTGGAGTAAAATGAGTTTAGTTTCCTTTGAATTTTAAAGATCACAAAAGTATACATGCCCAAAAGATATATGGAGAGTTAATAGTGACATGTGAGTGTCGGTAATTGAGTCTGAAGATACAGATTTGGAAATTTTCAAATTTTAAATGGATAATTTCTCCCAAATCATTGCCGTAGCAAGAGATTACAGATAATTTAGGACAACGCCCTTGAGTACTACAAACATCAATAGAAAAGAGGATTGAATCAAAGAACAGAAGCAATGTGAGGAGGGAAGAAAATCAGGAACCTCAGACACACAGAGCTAAAGATGAAAATAGTTTCAGAGGATGAAATTAACTGGCATCAAGAGATGGTGAGATGTACAAAAGGAAATCAATTAGAAGAAACAATTTTTCCAGAAGAATGTCACATGAAACGTTGTTTTTTCTGTGTGATGTAAAAATAGAATAAGCCAAATTGAAAAGGATTATGAAAGAAATCATAAGATAATGAATCTATTCTGTGTGGGCGTATTAATTACAGAAATTAGGTATTATGCATTTTAGGAAAGAAGTAAATTAATAAAAATAGAAAACAATAAGTGCAGTAGGAGTTGAAGACCTATGGACCTTTACAGAACTTCTATAATTACATGCTCAATACATTTTGTATATAATATATACTAAGCAATAGTAATTGCTTAATATGTGTTAATGAGTAATTAATTTGAATGTTGGACATCAATAATGAAAACCTTACACATACATTTGTATTATTGGGAGGGTATTTATTTTGTGTGCAGA
Organism: Suricata suricatta; assembly: GCF_006229205.1. Classification (NCBI taxonomy): domain Eukaryota; kingdom Metazoa; phylum Chordata; class Mammalia; order Carnivora; family Herpestidae; genus Suricata; species Suricata suricatta. Next base: position 73,221,839 of record NC_043701.1, on the reverse strand, counting down.
GAAGATAAAAATTTTTGTTATTGACAAAAACTTTTGCTCAGAAAAACAAATCTAAGAAAGAACTTTGGGTAAAGTTTCTAATATTTTTCAAAGAGAACTTTATTTTTGTAAGCATTCACTAGTAGGAGTACACTGATCATCCCTCAGAGTCCAATTTCTATTTCCTTTTGAAGAGTTAATTCTATACATAGAATCATATTGTGGGGAGGTTCAATAAACTGCCTTTGAAAGTACTACCAGTTATAAAGGAATTGCAAGGCTCAGGAGCTTCCAAACAGAGCTGTGTAGGGAGGCACACTCTAGAGTCGTGCCCCAGCACAGGGGCATGGGATTTGGAGCCAAAGCAGGCTGACTGGCTAGTGCCTGATTTAGCCACCCTCAGGTGTCTCTGCGGCTATGCTGAGGAATGGGGGGAAGGAAGTGACACCCACCTGCTCTTTTGACCTCTGAGGGTTGACTCTGGGAACATCACCTCTCACACATATGCTCCAAGAAAAGCAAACAGTCTCTCCCTGTGTGCCTTAGAGCATCCTTGTTTTATGCCCTCTGCCCCCTGGGTTGCTCCCCTTATTCTCTCCAGGAGTAGGGCAGCATCCTCTGGGCTCTATCCAAGCCAAGCCATGGACCCCTAAAACTCCAGTCTTTGCACTCTGGTTGCAAAACCTCATAAAAATCAGCCTCTCTGGTTTCCTCGGCCAATGGCTTTGGAGAAGTGTTTTTCTTGTGTGATGCCCTGTGCATTCCATTCTCACTCACCTTTTTCTCCAACCAGGGCTCCCCCCTTCACAGCACCCATGATCTGCTTCTCCTTCATACCATGTCTCTGTGCTTCCTACCTTCCTCCTTGTGGCCTCTTCTCTCCCTCTCATCGTGCAGTTTGTTCTGTCAGTCCTCAGGTCCATTTCTTGGGTGTTCAGAATATTTGACATTTACCTAGCTGTGGACAAGGCAAACTTAGGATCCTCCTCCTACACCACCACCTTAGTTCCGCCTCTCCCAAACAGACTCTTAAATATAGAGAGCAAACTGCTGATCGCCAGAGGGGAGGTTGGTGAAGGTACAGGACAAATTTAAAAAAGGAATGAAGAGGGACAAACTTACAGTTATAAAATAACTATGTCATGGAGATGAAAAGTATAGGACATAGAGAATAGTCAATAATGAAGTAATGTTGTACAGTGACAGACGGTGACGACACTTATCTTGGTGAGCACTGGGAAGTGTACAGAACTGTCACATCAGTATGTTGTAAACCTGAGTCTAACATGGTATGTCAACTGTACTTCAAAACAAACAAACAAACAAACAAACCTAATCTGTCATTGTTGGAAGAAAAAAACCCACAGATTTAGTTAGGGTTTTTAATTTTTCTCAATTTCTCCATGGTTTCTTTGACAATAGTATTGTTCAAGGAAAGGATGACAGATTTGATCCAAAGCCAGGCTTGTTAGATATTAAGTAATTATTTATGTGAGATAGAGTCTATGATGCTAGAGACTGCAGTGTCTCTGACTTTCCATAATGATCTACATCAATGGTCTTTCAGTTTATCATAAATATTGGGATTCAGGCTAAAGATAAATTTGAAAGCAAAGGAAATATTTTATGTTCCCACAATGATATTTCAGTTTTAGATGTAATGTAACAATATTTTTATAGTATAGTTTTTTTAATGACAAAAGTGTCCAGCTTATAAATTGGAAGTTACCCCTCAATAATGGTACATACTAGTTTAAAGCCCATCAGGGAGGTGTTAAGTGCTGAGACACAAGAAATTCAATTTATTTTTTGCTGGCACTCAAATTTAAATGTAGTTATTTTGCATTCCGTCCAAAAGAACAGCATTAGAAATTAGTCTCACAGGGACAGTATATGATAACTTAGATTATCAGTGTCTTATACGGGTTCCCTGCTCCAAGAAAGTTTCAGTACCAACTCCACTTCCCCCATGATTTCTCTTCCAACTTTTTGGCTATATTCTGGAATTTAAAACCGAGGTATAAAAATGATCCACAAATGTTGGGGTGCATATGAATCTAGTCTTAAAAATAGGTTGAGAAGTGAGGATGGTAAATATGAGAAGTAGCTGATGCATCTTAGATCACAGATGAGGTAAAAATAAAAATATGATCACTGCAGATATGAATGCCCATATCTAATACCCAGCTCTTTAAGAAAATCCTCAAGAGAATCGGTTTATAGTGAAAAATAAATAAACCAAGGAAAAATTATCTGTGGAAAAGTTTATCCAATAACAACAGCTATTTGAATCAAATGGAGAAACATTATAAGCATTCGCCATCTACTTTATTTTGTGTAACTAATAAATATACTAGGTCTTACTGGCCTTATGTTAATGTTAACAAAGAGGCTGGGGTATATAAGGGTGTAGGGTGAAATTGCTACTTTTAATGTTCTTTCATATTCCGTAAAAGATGATGAATTTGAGAGCTTAAGGTAAACCTGTATATATTACAAACTACTTTTTGTTTGTTTGTTTGGTTTTTGTTTTGTTTCGCTGGTACAAAGTAGCAATGCTTGTTTTCCCTTAAATTGTTTTAGAAGGTTAATAGGAAAGCTGACATTGTAGGCAGAGATGGGAGTATTACTGAGGAATTTGTAATCAACACTGAGAGAAGTCATTCAAATTAACCTATCTAAAAATAGCAAATTTCTACCTACTCTTAATCCAAAACAGGAAACACAATCTGCATCTAGATCAAGTCTCAATTCTTATATCATTTATCATGATGTTGCATTATTTATTACTCTGTTGTGCTTGCACCTTCATTTTTTTCTGATAGGCTTTTTAACCCCTTAATGTCCATATAGCTTCCATTTCGTTGATTAGTTATATAAAACTAGACATACTGATGTAATGGACTGCTATGCAACATTAAGTACAATGTTTCTTGCAAAATATATAATAAAAATAATTTTTATGTTCTTTCTGGTAAGCATCATTTTTTACTTATGGCATGTGAGACCTATACTGTGTATCTTTTACACATGGCAACTATTTATTTGATAAAATATTAAACAATACGAAATTTTCCACAAATATTTTTATTTTATGAGAGAATATTGCAGGTGATTTTTAATCTCTTGTTTGTAATTTTTTTCTGAAAACCTTTGTACAAGGTTAGAGTTTTTTTTTTTAATTAAGAGAAGTGGTTGGGAATGGGTAAGAAGTATAATTGGTCTACATTTTATTTGAAATACTACTGTAGTGCATCTATTAAAATAAATTTGAAAGAAATTATAAAACCAAGACTTACAGAATTACCTAAAAAACTTCTGTGTTTCATTTTATTTATCTCTCTCTTCCATTTATGCAGGTGAACAAATATAAAATAGAAACCTATAAGTTGCAGTATTGTTGAGAGGTAGGGGAAAAAAAGTCCCTCATCTTTAAAATTTAAAAACTTTTAGTTTTTGAGAGACAAAGAGCACGATGAGAGGGAGAATCTTAAGCAGACTCCACACTCAGCGCAGAGCCCAACGTGGGGCTCAATCCCAGAACTGTGAGATCACAACCTGAGTCAAAATCAAGAATCCAAAACTCAACCAACTGAGCCTCTCAGGTGCCCCAAAGGTCCCTCATCTAACGTACTGCTCAGCATCAAAATCTCTGTCACTGAAACATGCCTCTTTGATTTTGTCTGCCTCTCCTTCAGCGATTCAGTGAGAACCCAGCTCAATTATTATTCATTGCTTTTTCATACCCTTGCAGCTTTTACTCAAACAAAGCAAAATGCTCTATATTAAGCAAATAAATCAACTTAGAAAATAGAAGTATCAAGCTATTTTTCTACACATCTAAAATAACTCAGACATTATAAACATTTTCTGAATAAGGTACTGGCGGTGAAGGGAGATCTCAGGAAGAGCAGGAATTTCATTGAGCCAGGCGTTGTGTTTAGGGCCCACGATTCAGAGATGATTGAAATGATCAGTGTTTACGGAAGCTCATTCATTTGAAGTATTTTTGTTTGTTTGTTTGCATAAGCCCCAGAATGGTACAGATAGACGTGGAGGCTGTCCTCCCTCAGATCACTGAAGCATGAACTGCCCTTGCCTCTGTTTCAGATCTTCCTGTCCTGTCTGACTTTGAACTCTTAATAGCTCTGCACGCCTGCGCTTGCATATCAAACACCAAAGGCGACCACAGCTATTAGCAGAAAGGGGACTTTCAGAATGCTATTCTTTGCACAGCTGCGATTGTGACAACAGTGTGTCTGGTGTGTACCGCTACCTTTTAGAGAGCGTCCTTTCAACATTCAATTGCAAAGGTAAAGGACTGAGAAACTTCTTACTGGGGCATAGCAGTTTCAAAGTGTCAGATTTCTTTAAGCCACCCATGACAGTTGGCTACCTGGTGGGCAGAGATAGAGCCCACACAAATATACCTATGTCAAGCACACTTAACTGCCTGACTTCATGAAAATGAAGTATAATAGAATCCTTGCCTCGTCTTTTATTACTACTGCTTTTGTGGAAGTATTTCAATTGGGGGAGGTACCAACAGGTATATAGTTTCCATGTGAATACTGTGAGTGCGAAATTTATAATACCTTTTTATTTAGTGAGAGATTTCTTGGCCTAATTTGTTCAGTAAGGATATTCCCTACTTGTTTTCCCTTTTTGAATAGGAAGATCCCATTGTTGGAGGAAATGAATGTTAATTAATCATATGCTACCAAACTTTTTATTGTGTAGCTCAATTTTATTTGAAAAGTATAATTGGGGTTGAAGTAGGGCAAGAGTGATTCCTGAAAATAAAGTGTATTATTTATGACAGTATTGAACACTTATGTAAACCATCTTAAAGTCTGAGCTGTTTTCTGCTGGTAGCATTTTATGGTTGATTAAAGCTGTCAGAACACCTTTCAAATTAAATTCAGTGGGAGGTTATTCAGCAATTGAGAAGTATGTTCATTCAGCCAGCACCCAGCTCTACTGCGGAAGGCCAGAGGGCTAATGAGAAGTTTGGCAATGCTGTTTTATTTTTTCATATCAATATTCAATGAATATAGGTATATGTTTGTTTTAACAATGTAAATATATCAGAGCCTTAAGTTATCCTTTGACAAGTAGACAAAGAATCCAAGACAAAGGGCAATACTTTCTACTAATTCTTAAAATACAAAAGTTAACATAACATAAATGATAATTAACAGTTCCAGTTCCCATAAAACCATTTACTGAAGTTCCCACATCATTATACACATAATTATAAATATTTTATTTTTTCTTAAAAATTAAAAGTCTCTATTGTTTTTTTATCACATCTTTATTCAATGTGACGACTGCCTTGAAATTCTCACACATAAATTCAAATATTTAAAGGGCTTTCATATAATAGAATTGTTCTTATAATTTATGGAATCTAGTACTTGCATTAGCACACTGCAAAGTAGGAGGTGCTCAGTACATGTTTGTTTGAAACTATGGAACAGTGGATTTTGTATCTATGATGCATGGAAATAGGGCTGCTTAAAGAGTAGATAGGTTGCCCCCAGGGAACAGAATATGCATTGAAAAATTCTGGGTCAGTTATAGCTCAAGGCTTTTATCAGGTACCAATACATTGTTAATGGAGATGACTTCAAAAGTCTCCCCCAACACTGAAAATTCTTAAACACACACACACACACAGACACACACACTCAAATTAAATAATTTGTTTATAAAGTTAATTAATTTATCATATCAATTTACTTTTTACCCCTGGCATTTTTAAAGTTCAATCAGAATACTTTTCCCTTCTTTCTTAGTCTTCCTCTTAACAATGTCTATAAATGTATGTACTTCCTATAATAGAAATCTGCAGGATGCTTAGATTCCTAGGCCTTATTTTGTATTGTCAAGTCACAATTTTCAAACTCTTAAAATCCCTATTATTCTTAATATAATTGGAAAGTGGTTTCTTTTCAAACTTCCATGTTGAATTTTCATCCTTAGAACTTTCATTTTTTTGTTCTGGTTTCCGAACTGGCCATATATAAGACTGCCTATATCAATCTCTCAGGCCCTTATGGATGTATCCAGATTACTTCTTAAACCTGCTGTCTCGATGGCTCTCTATAACACATCTTTCACTTGAAATTATTGATGCTAGTGGTCCAATTATAGGTAAACAAAAATCTGTACATGTCAGCTCATAAATAAGAAGTGACAAAGTTAGGAAAATCGCCATTTTTATTTCCTCCACTATAAAAATTGATTCAGCAAAAACTTTCAGAAGAATGTGGAAATACAGTATTTGTACAGTACTAAAGCATAACACAACAGATTCCTTATGTTTTTCCAAAGGAAAATTCTGCCTTTATAATGGAGAGCACTGGCAGTGACTACTTTACTCATGGCTTCACCTGTAGGGAGACTCCAGATTTACGCCTCATGTGATTGCAATAAGAGGTACATATGAGTATCTAAAATTTATTCTTATAAAAATGCTTAACCTAAATCTAATGAAACCTCTAAGCAAATAAAAGGGACAGAAGAATAAATTAAAGGATACCATGAGGGAACAATTAGCCAATTCCAGAGTTTGGGACACCATAAACAACAATAGTCTTGTACACTGCGCAATGTCAGTGTCAGAAAAAGGTCCTACCAGAATACCTTTCCACAGATAAAAATAATAAAATCTGTATAAAATACCAAAATTAACAACCTGGAGTTTCTACCACCCAAACAAAGTTGCAGATTTCGGAGAGAAATTAAGACTTGGAACATGGACCAGCTCGTGGTGGGTTATCCACTTGTGTGGATTTAAACTGGGGGTAAACTATGATTCAAAATGGCGTGGGGTGGCAGAAGCTATGATACAAATACCACTATGTATTTGGCATGAGTATCTGGAGAAGAGTTTATGGTGGCCACATCCTAAGGGGTTGGGAATTCTGGAAATGTGAAAGCCCAGTCCTGGGGGCCTCCACGGTTCTTGTTGAATGACTACTGCAGTCTATTCCTGACACCTGAGCCATGCATGTGTGGGGCAAAATCAAAGTAAGGCACCTCAAGGCAAATGAACTGAACAGAGATAGGAGCGTCTGCCCAAAAGACAAAGTTTGAAATTAGAGTCTAACCAACTCAGATGAGTCTTTATAATATAACTGTTTCAATATCCAAGAAAATTTTAAATGATAAGAATAACTAGAGATATAGGACATATGACTGTTTGTGATTCGATAAGTCAAGCATGTACATTGTAAGTCCCAAAGCAACAATTAAAGACATGTAAGTATAACTAAATATCTAAGAGGTAAATCAATCTTGGATTCTAAAATTATTTAAATAATTAAAAGGAAGAAAAGAGGAACAAGGAATAACAGCAACAGAGAAGAAAACCAGAAATAAATAATAACATCAGAGATCTAAGTCTAATGCTTTTAATAATCATATTAAAGTCAAATGACTAAAAACTTCACAAAGAAGGCAAAGAGTATAGAAGCAAAGAATGTAAAGCCCAATTTCATGCTACAGGTTCAAAGTAAATGGATGGTGAAGATATCAAAAGTAAGCTTGAAAAGCCTATAACATTATATTAATATGAGATGAAATCGACTTCAGGATAAGCATATTTGAGAAAATTGTACATTTTATACTAATAAAAGGATGGAATTCCATAATGTGTATATAACTAATAAAGGAATCTCAAGATATATGAAGCAAAAATTGAGGGAAAGAAAGAAAACAAAGACCTTTCCACAACTACAGAAGATAGACTTAACACATTTATTTCAATAACTGATGGAAAACTATAAAAAGCAAAACTATAGGCGATTGGAAAAAATGCTATCACCCATATTGATCTAATTGGTATTTATATATCACTATAATTAACAACTGTATTATTTTCAATTGTATATAGAATATTTGCCACATTAGGCAATGTGCTGAACCAAAAAAAAAAGCATCAAGGAATTTTTAAATATTTAAATCATACAGTATATATTGTATTCTCAGAACAGAATTACAAATAAAAAAACCAAGATACCAAAGAAAACCATAAGTACCTCAAAATTAAAGAAACGTTAAACAACTCATAGGTCAAAGAAGAAATCAAAAGAAAAATTAGAAAATACTTCAAACTGTATGATGAGGAAAATACAACTGACCAAAATTTATGGGTGGCAAAGTTATGCTTAGAACTGTGTAACTTTAAATTATTATATGCAAAACAAGAAATGAACCACTGTTGAAGATTCTCTCTAATGGAGTTAGGAAAAGAGCAAAGTGAATATACTTTAAGTAAAGGAAATAAATGATGGTGATAAGAGCAGGGATGGATGAAAGAGAACAAAGACAAACAAGATAGGTAATTAACAAAGCCAACAGCATGTTTATTAAAAAAAGAACAGTGAGTTTGATGAAACTCTAGATAGAGTGAACAAGAAAGAAGGACAAATTACTAAGAGGAGGAATTAAAAAGTTATCACTACAGATTCCATAACCATTAAAATAATAATGAATAATGTTAAATGAAATTTTATGCCAACAAATGAAATAAGAGTGATGAAAAGGAAATCTACAACTTAGTGAAATTGACATAATCAAATGAAAAACAAGTACCTTTATGTCTACTTAATAACTTGAAATTTTAATTTAAATATCTCAGAAAAAAAAAAAACAGAACCAGGTATCTTCAGTAATTCTATGAGACATTCAAAGAAGAAATACCAACCTCTTACAAATTCGTTCAAATGAAGTCAGCATTACCTTGATACTAAATCTCATAACGATATTGCAAAAAAGTAAATGATGGGTCAAGATAAATTTTTATGAACACAAATACCTTATACTAAACAAAAATATTAGCAAATTGAATTCAACAACATATAACAAGCCTGTAACAAACATAACCATTTCTTTTACAATAGCATGAAACATAAAAGATTTAGGGATTAATAAAAAAATGCAAAACTTTTGGAATAAATCTAGTTATTTTTTCTGAGAAAATTTAAAGAAGCTTAGATAAAAGTTAGAAATATTATGTTCATGGATTTAAAAACTTACTAATTTAAGCTATCACTTCTCACCAAAGTGATGAATTGGTATTCAACAGAATACCAAAAAAGATCTCAGCATGCATTCTAAGAAGGGTATTGATAAACTATTTATAAAACTTTTTGGAAAACTGTGAAAAACAAAACAATTATCAAGAAGAAGAAAGTTAGGGGACTTATAACATTGATTTTAAGTTTACTACAAACTGACTTACTACAGTTTTTGTAGCTTCTTATAAAGTTATACATAAACCAATCATATCCCCCAACCTTTCCACTCCAAGATATTTCTAAGAGAAATAAAAACATGCATGCGTAAAAATATTTGTTTGTGAATGTTTATAGCAGCTTTATTCGGAGTAGCCCCAAATAGGAAGTCACTTTAATTCTCAACAAAAGGAATATGAACCAAAAAATCCTCACAAACACACATACACACACACACACACACACACACACACACACACACACACACACGTTACAACATTAAATTATTACTGAGAAATTAAAAGGTAACTAATTACTGATACAAGAAGTGCCATAAATAAATCTCAAAATCATTCTTTTTAAGAAAGTCACATGTGAAATATACTTATTGCATGATTCCGTTTATATGAAATGCTAGAAAATGCAAACTAATCTAGCGACAAACAAACTGTTGTCTGGATCTTGGTACAGAGGTGGGGGACTGATGCTAAATAATGATGGAAAATTTATTAGCATGATGGAAGTATTCTGTGTACTGATTGTAGCTTTGTTTCCATATATTTATTTGTCCAAACACAATGATTTGTACACTTTAGATGCAGTTTATTGTATTTTGACTCAAACAAAAGTAAATATAATTATCCTGATTTTTAAAAATACACTTCATTTTGGTCTAAGCATTGTTTTCTTATGCTTTACTAAATCTGAATATAAAACCCTAATGATATATACTTTTTACATTTAGCAGTAGTTAAGTACTAACACACTTGTTGAGTATATAAGTAAAAGTCTAAGTCCTATAGTTACTTTTTTTTTTAACTAATTGGATGAAATTAGTGCTTCACGTGTGCTGTGTGTGTGTTCTAACTTGTGGTAGAGACATCTGAAAGACTCTTGCTTTTAAGTCACTTGCAGTATTAAAATGTTCCAAAACTGTTACAAGGGAGACCTGATATGGTAGACATATTTTGTTTAAGGCTATAATTTCTGGTTTTTTTAATTCTATGACAAACCACAAATCTTGTTTTATGAAAAAAAATGTTGATGTCGTGGAAAAATAACTGGAGGAGGGTAATGTTTTATGTTTTAATAAAGGTAAGAGAGACCTAACAACTAGCTACAAATACTTTTCTGGAACATATGGGGAATCTTAGAATATTGTTAGTTATTTTTTTTAAGGCGGGTAATTATACTCTGGTTAGAAAAAGGGGAAAAGCCATTATTGTTAAGATCTGTGAGCTTAAGTTCTATAGGTAAATATCATGATGTTATAACTTGTTTTCAAATAGTTCAGGAGAAAGAAGAAGAGAAATATTGTAACATTGTGACTATAATTACATTTTGTGATGGTATTCAGTGTTTCCTTCTTTTTCAATTTCTCTGTATGTGAACATTTTTATAAAAACACTAGAAGAAAAAAATTCTCTTTTTACTTTGAAGACCAATAAAAGATCATTAACTCAAGAAACGGACTCCCAAGAAGTAACAAATGGACTCAGTTAAGATTGACCTTTCACTGACTGAATAAATTAATTTTTCTAGAACTAATCATCACTTTTTAAGGTAGAGTCAGTTATTAGTGACATGTGAAAAAGAAGCCTGTTAAAATGCTGTGGTTCACCAAGAATACACTATAATCTGGCTATTAAGCACCATGAGCCAGAATATTTTCATGTGGATAACATTTCAAAGCTTTAAAAACTAATAGCAGAAACAAGAAAAATTATATTACCTTTCTACATTTTTACTCAACTCTATAGGCTTATAAGCCTTGAATGCCTATACATCTATCAGAAAATATGTGAAAATTTTATGTTCAAACCAGTGTCTTTTAAAAAAAGACAAACTCGGAAATAACGCTGACAAACACTAACCCAAAAATCTCCCCCAAACACGATCAGGTAACACGCTCGGTGGTTTCTAACAAGTCTTCAAAAGTGAAGTGCTTGAAAATAAAATTGTTTTTAATGATATTTTGTACATACTTTTTAAATGGTCACAAGAATCTCTCCCATCCCCATTCCTATTATCAAAAAGTGGGATCTATATTCCCTCCTATGAATATGAGCAAGCTTGTGGCTACTGCAGACACAATGCTATGTGACCTCCTTTTGTGTCCCCAGTAGAGCTGCCTCACCCGATCCCACTGAAGCAGAGACAGTCTGTTACACCATGACCTGACCAAATTTGTAGATATGTGAGCAAAATATGTGGATGTTGTTGTTTCCAGCTTCTAAGTTTTCAGGGAGTCTGTTATACAGCAATAGATAACTGAACCTAATTGCCAACAAAGAATTTAATCAAATATTAATTAGAACAAAATGTACCTTCATAAATACCACTGTTCCTGTAGATACACGTCTTACGATGGAACACCATGAATAATGCCACTTTCTTTTCCTGGCAGGTGCCCTCATAGTTGACAGTATCTATTATTCATGATACTCATGTGCACATAGGTAGGGTAATTTGCGTTGTAAAGAACCTTTTATGAAAGGTTCATGAAGTGTTGTGCTTACAAAATAGGAAATAGTGCCTGAGCCATTTGCTCATATGTAGTCAAAGGGAGCCAATATTGTGACTTTCACAGAGGCTATTTAGAAGTTCAAATTATGTAAAGTATAGAAAAGCTCTTCCTCAATTCTAAGGAGCTATCCAAGTAGCATTTCCTATTAAAATCAAAATTATTGAAATGTTGCTCTCTATTAATCTTGTCTTTTTTATTCTGGCCCTTTAAAAGTCCAGGCTGAGAGAACTGAAAAGTCTAAATGAATTAGGTTTAAACTAGAGCAGAGTCTTGGGTTGTTTACAGGTGGGTGCAAAAGATTTTGCTTTTTCATTTTAAGGGAAATTACTTTTTGAAACCTTTGTATGCTGCGTTGGCTGTATCCTGAGAATAAAAAGCTTGGGAGCTCAAAGGGCACTCTGAATTCTGCTGTGATCAATTTAAAACTGCCTTCAAAATTCTAAACAACTTTCTGTTTGTGTCTTAAAAACATTCGTGATCATGGGATAATGTTCATTCATATATTATTAATACTCTTTCAATTTATCTCATTTCCCAAAACAGAGTTGTCAAAGAGCTAACTTGTTAGTTAAAAAAAAATTGCTTCTAAAAATACATATTATCTTTCAGAAAATACATCTAGTTCATAGATTTTCCAAATGGAAAGAGAAATAGTGTTAAGTTCCATAAGATAATGAATATTATAAATATTTTAATATTGTTGAAGATACTTGATTGCTACCCCAGTTAGGTAACTTTTGTTCCCACGGGGAAATGTAGGATATTTTTCATTATATATTTACTTATGTAGCATATTTCAGGAATGTCAAATGCAGAATATGTGGCTATTTTAATATAGTTCCACTCTTTTTCTGGGATGACGTTCAAGTAGCAGACTTATCAGAAATGGGCATGCTCCAGATGACAATGAATATGTACAAAAAATATGCAACTCGGCAGCTTACTCTGAATTTTTCAAGTTGGTATCTGAAGGGCATTTGTCATTCTGGTGACCTTAAAGTCTCAAGATACAAGTAAGCTCAAATTGATAATCTTTTAACTTGGTAGGCATTAAACTTAGAGTCTATTCACTCATTTATTTATTCTTTTACATACTCGCTAATTCAGGCATACTATATTTTACTCTCTATTCTTCTGTGCTAGTCACTAAGTGAAACGCTTAGGCTATAAAGATGCCCATGATTAATCCTGCCTCAGAGAGCTTGCAATATTGATGGGAAGACATTTGTGACTACACCAGGAGGCGTTAGACCATTTGTTTGCCTGGCCTGGCCACCATCAGGGTCAGCAGCCTTTTCTTTCTGAAGCGACTGGCTCTCCTATCCCTAAAATATGCTGGTCTCAGCTAGAGGGTCAACACCAAAGGTTTCTTATCTCATGACTTTCTAAATATCACATAATATTTGGAAATGATCATATGACCTGAAAACAATTCTGTGGCTTTAGGTGTGTAAGGTACCTGATTCTCTGTTATTAGTAATGTATGTTTGTGTAATCGTTTTGCCAATATCTTTAGATATTTTTAAACTAGCAGCCTATTTCCCCTTTATATTATATCCCTTTATGTTATTTCCCTTGCTATGATATTCCTTTCCCTATCTATAAAATGCACATATACAATTGTTTTTCTTATATTTGAATATTTTAGTGCATGTAACTTTTTGTGGAAATTGGGGGATCCTGTGTTTAATCACAGCCTGAAACAAGGACATTTTCACTTAGCATTCACTTCACGGTCTTCTAAAATCTGGAGATACATTTAATTCTATATATTGTCTTTGAATCCAAACATAATCTTGTTGGAAAGTTGGCAGTATTACATGTAAAACATGTGGACTATTAAGTGGTAATGCTACATCTTGCATGTGGGAATGAACTCACCTGTCACAGTAAACTACAAAGGCATTTTTTTGACTCATATAATTGAAAATCCAGCAATGGGGCAGTTTTCAGATAAAGCTTGATTCAGGGTCGAACACTATTATCTTTCTTCTCCTAATTCTGTAGTTTCACAGCATCTTCTACTTGTTTTTCTAGTAAGTCAGTGTTATAACAGACCCAATTAACAGAACAATAAATTCAACCCTAAATGTAGATGAGAACAACTATGAAATTTTCTAGAATCATGCAGTCTACTAATGTGTAAACTCATGAATGGAAACGACAGTTTCTAACAAGCATTCTCTCTGCTACTGGTCAAACCTCTGGATCACTTCCCATGATGGACTGTAAAACTACTTATTTAGGCTAGCACACGAAATGTAGTATTTCCACTGGCGTAGATACTAAAAAAAAAAAAAATTGGAACTTTTCATAATCTTCTTGAGAGGAAGGTTCAAAAGAATATTGCAGTGAATGTGTGAAAATCTCTTGCAGGTCAAGTACCCTCCAGCATGTCTGAGATGACTGATACATTTTCTATCAGAGAAGACTCCAGAAGAAAAAAAAACATAACCCTTCCCTCCCATCTGTTCTAATACTAACGTTAAAGAATATTTGTCTAGGGCATGTTTCCTGTTAGGTCCTGTTTCTAGAAAAAAAAATAGACCCTATAGCTCTCTTTTAAGTTTTGAATTGCATTCCAGGGCTCTTTGAGAACAAAAATCTTTTTTTTTTCCCTTTAATATTTATTTATTTTGAAGTGAAAGATGGGCAGAGACAGAGGGAGAGAATCCCAAGTATGCTCCATGCGGTCAGTCCAATGAATGGCTTGATCTCACCAACTATGAGATCATGACCAGAGCCAAGATCAAGAGTCCGATGCTTAACTGACTAAGCAACCTAGGTGCCCCAAGAACAAGGATCTTTAATCTTTTCAAATTCCAGGGAATCACTGGAATATTAGAAGTCATTAGAGTTTGCCAATTTTAGAGACATAACTATGTCAGATAGTGTGTCATCATAAAATTCCAAGATTCAAAAAGAATTTTTGAATCATCAAATTGTTGTAGGTCTTTCATTTATGTAAGTATTTATTAAGCTCATAGAGGTTATCTGTGAGGCACTTGAGGTACAGAGGTCTCTATTGTCATGGAGCTTACATACTATGGAAAGACAGACAATAACAGAAGGAAAATCCAGAAAAGAAACAAATACATAAAATGTAAAATAAGGTGATGTTACAGAGATCAACTGGGTAGGAAATACTAATTTAGAATAGATGTTAATGACATGCAGGTGACATCGGAGTCAGAATAATGAAAATAGCCAACCATGTACAATATGAGAATTAAATATCCCAGGATATATGTCACAATAAATAAATATGCTCAGCAATTAAACGAGATACAGTCTTAACTTTTACACAGGTATCAACATGGCTTATTTGGAAACTTGCTTCAGGAAAATAATATTCTAGTTCTAACATTCTAGGGTCTTTTGAAATGTGGCATTATAATAAAATGACTTAAACATCTGTGTGGCATAGCTGATGCTGTTAGAGTCAAAGTAGAGTTCTAGTTTCTTGTCTGTACTTGGAATAGAAATTTATCCCTTTTTATTTATTGTTGCAATATAAAATTTATGTGTCCAAACTCTGGTCTAGGTCTCTGATATGATTAGGCTGATATGTCTCCATAAGAGTCTCCTCCTTACCAAGAAGCAACTTCTCTCTCAAATGCCTATATCAATCTGACAGCTTTCTCTACTTCAGATATTCTGAAAAAGCTTTGGCTGTCTTAGTAAGTTTCAGAAGCCATGAGATATATAATTTAGAGTGGTTTAAAAGCAACACATTCATTTCCCCTTTAACTTACTCTGCCTGCCAGTATTATTTTCACTTAGTCTGACTCTACACATAATGGAAGAGATGACTTGGCTGATAAGTTTAAGTCAGACAAGGATGTCTGCATTTCCAATGGTAAAGTCCAGATAATTCTCATCAATCCACTCCAAATGGATTTTTGAAACATTAAGAGGTATTTCGGCATTTGCTTTTGTGGTATTATGTCTGGGCAATCAGTGATGTGATTACCTTTTCTAATATGCTAAAACCTCTAATAACCTAAAATAGCAAACTGGAAAAAGTCAGAGAAGTACTGTAGCTCAACAGTGATGAGATACAGTCACATAAAAACACTGACAATTTTTAAGACACTTTTTCTTTTGAAAAATTGTGGTTACTTAAAATGACAGAGTGTTTATATTAAACCATAAAGCTAATGATACATGTAAATTGGAAGATGATGCAACTGCCTCTAATATAACTAATTCTTTTCATTTCATTACATTCTCAAATATTGGGTTAGCCAATTTTTTATTCTTTAAAACTATTTATTTCTTTTGAGAGAGGGAGAGAGAGAGTGAGTAAGCGAGCAGGGGAGGGGGAGGGGGGAGAGGGAGAGAATCCCAGGTAGGCACCAAGCACAAGCCAGATGAGGAGCTCTATCTCATGAACTGTGACATCATGACCTGAGGTGAAATCAAGAGTTGGGTGCCCCCAAGGCACCTCATGATTAGCCCATTTTATAGAATAAACAAATTCATAGTTTATACAAGGTCATTATAATAGGCTAAAGTCTTTTGGTAGACCAAAAATATCTCGATACTAATCTCTGTTAGAAGGTCTATAAACCAGAGGAGTGTGGGCGTGGTGACACCTTGGTTGTGGCCAATGACAGATTTCAGACTTCAAATCTGTAAGAGACTGTGTATTGCTGTAAGCTACAAAGCTTGTGGTACTTTGTTAGAGCAGCCATAGGAAACTAATCCAATTGTAAAGTGAAACTGTTGAATCCTAAATATGAACCAATCTGTTCTCCCCCCCTGCCCCCCATTTTCTTTCTCATGTACCGCCTTGTCATGTTGCTTTCTACAGGAGACTTTATAGTGACAA
Organism: Suricata suricatta; assembly: GCF_006229205.1. NCBI lineage: Eukaryota > Metazoa > Chordata > Mammalia > Carnivora > Herpestidae > Suricata > Suricata suricatta. The sequence continues at coordinate 73,205,257 of NC_043701.1, read as the reverse complement.
ACGCAGAACAAAACACTGGGTAAATTCTTCATGTGAACTTACAATTGCATGAGGATGCCTTAGTTTGTAGGTTTAGTAAGCAAATCTATGTTCAAATATTGGCTTCTTCACTTAAAATTGGATTATTTATAAAGTGTGTTGAAAGTTGAAACCCAAGCCTTGAAAAATTAATGACACTGGTTATCTCCTCAGATACATTTCCTTTAGGAGAAACTTAGAGAATATAGAATTTTTAATTTGTCAGATAGGCATAATTTGCAACCTATTCAATTCCTCTTGAATAAACTATAGTCTAGCATTTTGTGTATGAAATAAGTTTAGTGACATAACCTGGTCTAAGTCTCTCATAAGATTAAGCTGATGTATCTCAATTCATGTTTGGATTGAATAATTCTTGAGTGTTCAATCTAACCAATAATTACTGCTCCATTATATTTTTGGAATAGACAAAAGTTGTGAAGAATGGCATCTTCTGTTTACTACTCTGAAACATATTAAAAGATAGGAAGCTCAAAAGAAAAGCTAAAGGAATACAGGGCACGTCGCTAATGAACTGAATTAGGCAATTTATCTTATTACGGACTGCTAATTTTTTTAAATTATTACTTATTATTGAGACAGAGAGACACAGAGCATGAGTGGGGGAGGGGCAGAGAGAGAGGGAGACACAGAATCTGAAGCAGACTCCAGGCTCTGAGCTGTCAGCACAGAGCCTGACATGGGGCTCGAACCACAAACCGCGAGATCATGACCTCAGCCAAAGTCGGTCGCTTAACCGACTGAGCCACGCAGGCACCTTATGACAGTAATTTGGATCTGAGTCAAAAATGATAAGATATCTTTTGGTTTCTGGAAAAGTGGGTGCCAAAACAACACTAAACTTCACATGTAGAAAAGAGATATATTTATGGTTAGAGTCCAGAGTAGAATGAGTAAAGGGGGACTCAAAGCTGAAGAACTGTGGTGAGATTGGGTACCTGAGTGGGGTCAACAAAAAGAGATGGGATTTTTGAATCAAAGGCATAGAGCTGAGTGACAGAGATGGGGAACTGGAAACTAAGAGCTTGTGAAGGGCAAAGACTGTATCTTATAATTTAAAAGATATGTATTTCCATGCCTGAAATGTGCCAAGGACTTGTCAAAGTAAAAATTTAAGCTGAATAGTCAGAAATGAAACAGCATAATTTCTGAACGAGCAGCAATGGTTAAGGTTGAGCAAAGAAATGTGAGGTAGTTAAATTCCTTCTGTTTCGGATCAAGTTTGGTCTCAGAAATTGAGGTCAAAGTGAGCCTGAGGTGGTACTCAAGAGCACTATTTGAATGTGAAAACCAAGTTACATTTCCAAAGGTTAGGAACTTGGTTGGTTCAGAAGTGCTTTGCTATTTCATTGCACTAAGAAATGGTAAAGGAATTAAATATGTATTGCCTACCTGAGTAGTCTAGTTTTATATGTCAAACGTAAGACTCAAGGTCTTCCTATTTCTTTTAAAGCCTATGTGTAGGAATGCACTGGACGAGGGGAAATGACATGAGATAAGGTTAAAGAGATAGACAAGGACTGAGTTGTTTTGGGGTCTGTAGGCCATGGGAAAGAGCCTGGACATATTCTAAGCACAAATGGGAGTCACTGGAGAATTGGACATTGGATACATTACATGACCACATTCTTAGAGGTCAGTTTGATGATCCTCTGGAAAACGAATTAGAGGAGCAAGAGTAATCAGAGGAACCTCTGAGCAGCCATTGCAGTATTTTGAACAGAAAATAATGGCTAAGGTGGTGGGAGTGGAGTTAAAAAAAAAAAAAAACATTTAGAAATATTTAAGATATTAAAAACTTTTTAAGTTTATTATTTATTTTGAGATAGTGTGGAAACATAAGCAGAAGAGGGGCCAAGGGAGGATAGAGAAAATCCCAATCAGGCTTTTTGTTGTCAGTGCAGAGCCTGAAGCAGGGCTCAGTCCCACAAACAGTGAGATCATGACCTGAGCTGATACCAAGAGTTGGACGCTCCATGGACTGAGTCACCCTGGCACCCCTAGGATATATTTTTAAATTGAGGAAGAAGAAATTGCCACTGACAAGTAAAATAAATGGGTTTGTATGAATATGGTTGGCAATGAGCAGAAGGAATTCAAATTAATATAATTGGGTGGCATGTCTAGGAATTCACTGAGATGAGAAAGTTTAGCAGAGAAACAGGATTTTTAACTGGTTGATTTTTGGTGAGAACAGAGGAAGGAGAATCAGGGGGCTGGTTGTTTTTTTATTTTTGAGTTTGTCATGCTTATGAGACATTTTGGTGGAAGTCTCAAGAATCAATGAGGTATATAACACTATAGTTCAGTAAGATAAGTATTTATGAATCATTATCCCATATATGCTATTTAGACATGTGAATTCATAAGATCACCAAAGAAAAAGATATAGCAGAGAAGGAAATAGAGGCCAGTTACAAATCCTAAAGAATCCATCTGAGAAGGGGATAACACATACATACTGAGAAAGAAAGAAAAATAAAATGGGGGGGGGGGAGAGACATCATGAAAAGTGAGGAAAGAGGTATTTGGGAAGTAGTCATTGGTCAAGTATAGAGCATGATGAAAGGTGGCCCAAAGTGAGGACCAAAAAATGTCCTCTGGAATACTCTAAAGGAAGGTTCTTAATCATGTTGACCAATTAAGTCTCGATGGAATATGGACTTTGCGAGTCATAACGAATAAAAGAGTGAATGTGAAATAATGGAAAAATAAATATATGACATTGTTGAGGAGTTTTGCTTAGAAGTGGAGTATAGAAATTTAGTGACTACTGGAAAAACATGCATCTATTGAGGGAGAATGTGTTTTCAAGTTGGGAGTTGTTTTTTTACTTTATTGATTGATTGATTGATTGAGAGAGAGAGAGAGAGAGAGAGAGAGAGAGAGAGAGAGAGAGAATGGGCATGGGAAGGACAGAGAGAGGGAGAGAGAAAGACTCCCACCATGAAAGTACAGAGCCTGATGCAGGACTTTAGCTCAGGAACTGTGGGATCATAACCTCAGATGAAACCAAAAGTCAAAAGCTTAACTCACTGAACCACCCAGGTGTCCCAAGATGGGAGAGATTATAACATGTTTATTATGTACTAATGGAACAAAATAGTAGAGAGGGAAAAAGTGATGATGCGGAGGAAAATAACATGTAAATGGAAGATTAAGTCACTGAGAAGACAGGAGTGATATCAAATAAAATACAGTATTTTCTCTACTATCACAGAAGAGAGGCAGCATTATCTATACAAATATGGTATTTTGTGATGGGAAGATGAATCATTCTTAATGGATTACTTCTATTTCTTTTATATTGTTATCAAGAGGAATCAAGAGCTGATCTAGAAAAGGGAGGAGAAGGCTATGAAAAGTGTGTAGGGAACTTATCTGCTGAAATATCTAAAGGACCAAAAATAATTCTTTGTACATGGAAAACATCCATAATTCTGTGCTGAGGGAATGAAGGGATGAATGGAGAAAACAAAAGAGAGAAAATTGTTATCTCAGGAAGTAGAAAAGCTGGCTTACAAGGGATACATAATAGGATTGTGTAACAGACTGTACGCCCAGTTTTACCTGTTCACCCCTTCCTGCAGATCTTGGATCCTAATTATTCTATACTAACAATGATGTTTGGATTTCTCTTGTCAATGCCTGGTTTTGGCAGAGGAATGCAACTGGGTTCTGGGCCAACAAAGTAAAAGAAAACTTCTTCTAGAGGCTTCTGCTAAAAATATCTTTGCTTTTAAAGAAGGATACAGGTTAGGAAAAAAATGCTTCTTTTCTGCCTTTAGATAGGGCTATGTTGGAGGATAATGCAGGGACCTAGGTCAAAGTTCAAAAATGGCAGAGTTGAATGAAAAAGACTCAGGCATGGGATTAGCATTCAACCAGCTCACAAGTGCCCTGCTATCAGCTCATAATTTGACAATTTAAAACACCTGGAACAATGCAAAACAACAGAAAATATATTTGTTGAAAGAATGCACTGGTAAATTTGTCAATAGAGTTTTGTGCTCCACAGGTACAAATGTTAACCTATAAACCTAAACATCACTTTTCATGGTTAATGTAGGATAACCAGATAAAATACAAGACACACCCTACATCTGACTTTCATAAAAACAATGATGCCCTTTGCAATATTTGGGACACATTCATATAAAAAATGTGTTTTATCTGAAAAGCAAATGTAACTGAGCAACCCAAAATTTTATTTGCTAATAAAATTTTTAGACTAATCAGCCTCTCCGTAGCTTTTGACCTATGTCCTTAACAGGAAACGTGATGGTATTCACAATGCTGTGAACTCTGGGTTGTACCACAGAGGACACTAGAAGACAGGCATTGCTTTGGAGTACAGACAGCATTTCACCAGCAAGTGCTTAAGTGAGAAAAGACAAATACAGTTTTATTTCTATTTTTAACATACAAAATTCTTTTCATATAGCAAAATGCACCAAACTTCTGCACAAATAATACCATTACTGAGTAGTACCAAGCATCCACCTCCTTTTTTCCTTTGATGTTTGGATTTGTGGTTCTACAGGTACTTATGATTTAGTGCACTATTGACATTTGCATTTTATAGCTAGGGAATATTTGGCTATATTACACAATCTATATTATAGGTCTATTTATAGCATGAGTGGAGCAGGATACTGATTCTTTATGCTGACCACTGGATATTCAATGAAAGCTAAATCTCTAAGTAATTTTAATTCTTAAAATTTAGTAGTACAGTTGAATTAATTTTACAGAAAAGTGAAGTATATAATTTTATTGAAGTGTACTTCCTTCTTTCTTCCTTCCTTCATTCCTTCCCTCTCTCTCCCTTCTTTCCTTTCCTTCTTTTCTCCTTCCTTCCTTCCTCCCTCCATCTTCTTCTCTCCCTTGCCTTCCCTCCCTCTCTCTCCTTCCTTCCGTTTCAAATTTCCCAAGCATAATACTTAGCTAGTACCATTCTAGAGGCATGGGAGAAAAGTTAATTCATTACACCAAAGAGATGCCTTAGGCATTAGGGCTTAATTCTCTTTTGTGACCTAGGTGAGGAAAGCTGAAGGAATATAGGTTTTCATCTAATAAACAGAAAGGCTCATTAGCCCTATTAGAACTTGTTAGAAAATAAATCACAAATGGACTTTAACACTCACTAAAGTCTCCAGTTGAGATGCTCTGGTATTTGAATAAAGCAGGTAAAGAATACACAGTACTAACTACTGATTCTTTAGATTATATGAAAAAAATATATACACATATAATTATATATTATTTACATATTTATTATAGAATATAGGAAAATGGCAATAGAATTATACCTTTGGATTATGTTATTCTAGTTCCTATAGAAATGTCTTTTTCTCCTTTACAGTAAATATTTTGCTCTAATTAGCTCTTCCTGTATCCATGCCTTTGCAATGTGACTTTGCAACTTCTTACATCAAGAAGAGTCTATTTTCCTAACCTTTAAAACAGGGCTGGCCTTGGATGCATTTAGGTTAACAAGATACAGAAAAGATGATTGATAAACAAAAATTTGAACTCATTTTTTTATGTGTGTCATAGAACTTCCATCCAACTATAACAATTAAGTGACTTTTTTTCTTTAAAAAAACCCAGAATTAATAGGTTTTTATCTTTAATCTTTAATGATAAGCATTTTTATCTTATTGGATGATTATGTTTCCTATCCCGTCATCACCTACCACTACACTTCATTCCAAGCAAAATACATATAGAGTTAAAATAGTTTAAACCGTATTTTCTAAAGTAATCTCTACACACCATGTGGGGCTTGAACTTACGACCCTTAGATCAAGGGTCATGGGCTCTATTGACTGAGCCAGCCAGGTGCCCCAAATGATGTCTTTTAAAAAGTATTTTATTATAACTACTTTACTAACTTTTTCACTAGTGCTTTTTAAAAATTGTCAAGTCAGGACTTGAACTACATGTACAAAAACCTGATAAATTTAAGACACTGAAACTCTTAATCTGTTATAATAATATCTTGAGGCATTATGGCTAAAACCAACTACTAGGTTAGAAGATTATTTTTCTCAGTGGTGGTGTTTTTAAAAATCTTTAAGGCATTTTCAGATTACTACTGGACAATTTCTGAGTTTTAAAATAAAAGCATATTCTCTGTGCAAGGGAAAAGGCTACTGTTTTTTTAAAAACATTGTCTGGAAACAGTGAGAGTTATGTTTATTTGAAAACTGAATTCAAGGTATATTTTTATGACTAACACATATCTTTCTTTATTCTTAGAGAATGATATTATATATACAATGAATATTGCCTTCTAATATTTAGTGTTCTCTCCATTTAAACATTACAAATCAGTATTTTAAGATTATAACAAATGCTTACTTATTCTTTTTGAAATACATGATTATTATAGAAATAAATGTCTAATACTTTTAAGCCATTTTGGACATCTTTTTGGGTGCAAATGGCCAATTGCATTTTATGTTCACAGAATCGAAAGCTTAAAAGTTAGTGGGGGATTTGGTGAATGTTCTTCAGAAAGGCACAATGGCAAGAGTAAGAGGGAATATTCCAGTGCTGGTAATGGGCAAACATGCTTTTGCTTTCCAAAAAATGTATGGATTTCTGAGAACCAGAAATTGAGGGACGCATAAGAATTCACTGCTTCTACATAGTCATCTCCTTGACTTATAACTTCTGCAAAATTGAAGAACAAAATTCAAGATTACTTTGGAAACGAATGCTATCTAATACAATTTCAAAAATTCTAAATTCAAGGGCAGGGGCCATTTGTTCTATAGTAAAAGGAATCAGGCAGAGGGATTTTCCTGAATTAATACAACCATCCACTCCCACCTGTTGTCTGAGATGATCTAGATAATTAAATGAGAGCTTAAACATACAAAAAGGAGAGACACTTTTGTCATAGTTTCTCACGCACATACCTCCATAAGCTGTGTTAGTCTTCTAATAGAAAATACATGGATAATTTTTTTTCCTTTTAGAGAACAGCTGTACACACAGGTGTTCTAGATGTTTGTTCTAACAGGTTTAATTCCTAATCAGAACCTCTCCGCTTTTTTCAATCCTCAACAATTAGTACATCAACAGATAAACTGAATGTATAGGTTTATTTGAGAAAGTGATTTAGCATCTTGTGTTCAATATTTACCTAAGGTGCCCTATGAACTGACAGATATAAAACCACAAGATTTTTTCTGCAACTAAGTGGATTAGGCACATAAGATTTACTTATTATATAAGAAATACTTTTAAATATGTATGTTTATATGTATACACATGTATACAAATTAGTACATTAAAACTGCACACAAAGAAAATGGCAGCTGACTTGCGAATGCTTCCCAACATTTAAAGAAGACAAATTTATCTTCCCCCCAGATGTTCATCTACCATTTTAACTTGTATTTAATAGTGAAAACATGAAACAATAGACATCGTGACTAAAAGGGACAAGTGAAACTGTCTGTATTTGCATATCACATGATGTCATATATAGGAAATTCTAAGGAACCTATTAGAAAATTACTAAAAGTAGTAACTTATAATGTGATACAATATCAATAAAAATAGTATTTCTAAGCACTTATAATGAACATGAATGAAATTAAAGAATAATTCCACTTAAAATAGCACCAAAAAGAATAATACACTTAAGTATAAGCTAACAAAAGGAGTGAAGAACTTGTATGTTGAAAATTACCAAACATAGTTAAATTAAAAAAGCAACATAAACAGACATCCCATGTTCATGGATTGGAAAACTTAGTATTGTTAAGATGGCAATATTCCCCAAATTTACTAGACAGATTCAATGCAATCTTTATCAAAATCACAGGTGGCTTTTATTATTTTTTTTGGCAGATATTGACAAGCTGATTAGAAAATTCATGTGCAAATTCAAGGGACCCAGAAGAGTAAAACCATCTTGAAAAAGAAAAAAGTAGGAGGACTCACAACTGCCCATTTCAGAATTGCTGGATAGTTGAATGCAAAAGAATGAATTTGGAATCCTATCTCACACCTTTCATGAAAACTTTGAGATAAAACTTTAAAACTTTACAAGAAAATCTAGGAGTGTGTTTTTTTAAGATATGACATCAATATATTCAACAAAAATTTAAAAAAACTGATTAATTGGACTACATGGAGATGAACAATGTTTATAGTACAAATTATAACATTATGAAAGTGAAAAGACAACACACGGAATGTATGAAAATACGGGCAAATCATTATCTGACAAAGAACTTGTATCCAGAATATATAAACTCTCACAACTAAATAGTAAAAGGATAATCCATTTTAAAAGGGGGAAAGGACTTGAATGGACACTTCTTCAAAGAGGTTATACAAGTAGTCAATAACCACATGAAAAGATGATTTGGATCACTGCTTATCAGGACACCACAAATTCAAACAACATTGAGATACTTCTGCCTGCCTAGTAGAAGGGCTATAATTAAAACAACAGAAATTAACAAGTGTTAGTGAATATGTGGAGAAATGGGAAGATTTATGCATTCTGGGCAGAACTATATAGCTTCAGTGGAAAACATTTTCAAAGCTCCTCAAAATAGTTAACATAAAATGGCCATACAGTCCAGTATTCTCATCTAGGTGTATTTCCATCATAAATGAAAACTATGTCCACACAAATAATACATGTATATGAATGCATAACAGCATTATTTTCAATAGCCAAGTTGGAAGCAATCCAAATATTCATCAAACAATTAAAAGAAAAATTAAATGCCACATCTATGCAATGTAATATCATTTAGCAACAAAAATAAATGAAGTAATGACACATGCCATGACACAGATGATCCTTAAAACTATTTGGCTATGTGGAAGAAAATCCTCACCAAAGACCACATATTGTGTAATTCATTTACAAAAATATCCAGAATAGGAAAATCTATAGAGATATACAATAGATTGCTTAGAAATAGGGCATGGGCAGGAGGAGGTGGAGATTATCTTTTAAGGGGTCTAAAATTTATTTTAAGGAGGAAAAACATATCTCAAATTAGATTATGGTGATTGCTGAACAACTCTCTAAATATACTAAAAGAACTGTAAAATTTAAATGAGCAAATGAAAATGAAAACATGATGGTCTAAAACTTCTGGGATGCTCAAAGGCAGTTTGACGAGGGAAGTATATTGCAATTCAGGCCAATCTCAAGAAGCAAAAAAAGGTCCCCAAAACACAAGCTAACCTTATACCTAAGGGAGCTAGAAAAGGAACAACAAGTAAAGCCTAAAGGCACCAGAAGTAGGGAAATAATAGATTAGACCTCAAAAAGAAGCAAACAAACAAAAATAGATCAATAGATAGATCTGGCAGAACAGATCAATAAAACTAAGAACTTGTTCTTTGAAAGAATTGTTAAAATTGATAAACCTCTAGCCAGACTTATCAAAAAGAAAAGAGCAAGGACCCAAATGAATAAAATTAGAAATGGAAGGGGAGAGATCACAACCAACACCACAGAAATACAAACAATTATAAAACAATACTATGAAAAAGTATAAGCTAACAAACAGGGCAATCTGGAAGAAGTGGACAAGTTCCTAGAAACGCATAAGCTACCAAAACTTAAACATCAAGAAATAGAAAATGTGAACACACCCATAACCAGTAAAGAAATTGAATCAGTAATCCAAAATCTCCCAACAAAAGAATCTTAGACCAGATGGCTTCCAAGGGGAATTCTACCAGACATTTAAAGAATTCATATTTATTCTTCACAAACTGTTCCAAAAAATAGAAACAGAAGGCAAACTTCCAAAGTCTTTCTATGAAATTAGCATTATTTTGATTCCCAAACCAGTAAAAGACCCCACTACAAAGGAGAATTATGGACCAATATCCCTGAAGAACATGGATGCAAAAATCCTCAGAAAGATATTAGCAAATAGAATTCAATAGCATATTGAAAAAAATCATTCACCATAATCAAGGGGGACTTATTCCTGAGCTGCAGGGCTGGCTTAATATTTGCAAATCAATCAGCATGGTACACTACATTAATACAAGAAAGGATAAGAATCATTTGATCCTGTCAATAGATGTAGAAAAAGCATTTGAACACATAGAGCATCCATTCTTGATTAAAAAAAGAAAAGAAAACAGGGGCGCCTGGGTGACTCAGTTGGTCAAGCATCTGGCTTCAGCTCAGGTCATGATCTCACGGTTCGTGGGTTCGAGCCCCACATAGGGCTCTGTGCTGACAGTGAGCTCAGAGCCTGGAGCCTGCTTCAGATTCTGTGTCTCCCTCTCTCTCTGACCATCCCCTGCTCACGCTGTCTCTCTCTGTCTCTCAAAAAAAAAACCAAACCCTCAACAAGGTAAGGATAGACGGGACAAACCTCAACATCCTAAAGGTCATATATCAAAGACCTGCTGCTAAAAATCACCTCAATGGGGTAAAACTGAGAATCTTTCCCCTATAGTTAGGGACAAGACCAGGATGTCCACTCTCACCATTACTATTTAACATAGCACTAGAGATCTTAGCCTCAGCAGACAACAAAAAGAAATAAAAGGAAGCCAAACTTTCACTATTGACAGATGATATAACACTCTATGTAGAAAACTGGTAATACTCCCCTGAAAAATTGCTAGAAGGAAAATAGGAATTCAGCAATGGCGAAGAATAAAAAAATCAATGTGCAGAAAGCTGAATTTTGATGTACTAATAACAAAGCAACAGAAAAATAAATCAAAGAATCAATTCCATTTGCAATTGCACCAGTAAGATAAAAACAATGATACCTAGGAATAAACTTAACTAAAGAGGTAAAAGATCTACTCTCTGAAAACCATAGAATATTTATGGAAGAAATTGAAGAGGACACAAAGAAATGGAAAGCATTCTATGCTCATGGATTAGAAGAACAAACATAGTTAAAATGTGCATATTACCTCCAAGTGATCTACACATTTAATGCAATTTCTATTAAAATACAACCAGTATTCTTCAAAGAGCTAGAACAATCTTAAAATGTGTATGAAACCACAAAAGACCCCAGATAGCAAAAGCAATCATGAGAAAGAAAAACAAAACTGGAGGCATCACAATTCCAGATTTCAAGCTATATTACAAAGCTGTAGTCATCAAAATGTTATGGTGTTGGCACAAAAACAGACACACAGATCAATGGAAACGAATAAAAACTCAGAAATGGGCCCACAGTTATATGATCAACTCATCTTTGACAAAACAAGAAAGAATATCCAATCTAAGAGTCTCTTCAACAAATGGTGCTGGGGAAACTGGACCACCTTCTTACACCATACACAGAAATGAATTCAAAATGAATGAAAGACCTGACTATGAGACAGAAAATCATCAAGATCCTAGAGGAGAACACATGCAGTAACCTCTTTAACCTAGGTTGGAGGATTTTCTTATTAAACATATTGCCAAAGGCAAGGGAAACAAAAACAAACTTGAACTATTGGGACTTCATCAAGATAAATATATTATGCACAGTGAGGGAAACAATGAAACTAAAAGGCAAATGATGGAATGGGAATAGATATTTGTAAATGACATATGGGATAAAGGGTTTGTATCCAAAATCTATAAAGACCTTATCAAACTCAACACCCAAAAACCAAATAATCCAGGGAAGAAATGGGCAGAAGATATGTGTCTTAGCCGAAGCCAGGTCCCGGCGTGCTCGTCCCGGCATTCGGTGGTACCTGTCTCGCGGAGAGTTCTCCTTGTGGGTTCTTTTCCTGAGGAAGGGAGAGAAAGAGCAGCAAAGGGCGCACAGAGATTGAAGACACAGCACACGGTTTCTGATCAAGCCTCTCTCTCACATTATTAAGAAAATAATTCCTCTTATACAGGATTTTGGGGCGGGGAACTGACCCGGGTAGGTTGCCAGGTAACAGAGTCAAATGAATATTAGAGAAAGGGAAAAAAAACAAAAATAAAACTCCAAACTCCGGACACAGCATCAAAGGGAAGCGCACAGACTAGCGTCTGCAAATGCTGGGGAGGGGAAGCTTAACGCTGCATTCCCGAACGTGGATTGATCTTTTGTGCACCTTGGCCATTCTACGTCTGGCCCAGCATGACCGACGCCAAAATCTTGGACCAGGAAATGGCACTCTCCAGCCTCCAGATGTAAATCTTGTTTTTTGGTTGCTCCCTGGAGAGCGATATATCCTTGCCTGACGCAGCCAAAAGCTCGGCGGCTCCCAACAGATATGAATAGATACTTTTCCAAAGAATATATTCAGATGGCTAACAAACACAGGAAAAGATGCTCAACATCACTCATCATTAGGGAAATATAAATAAAAATCATAATGAGATACCACCTCACACTTGTCAGAATGGCTAAGATTAACAACACAAGAAATAGCAGGTATTGACAAGGATGCAGAAATAGAGGAAACCTCTTGCATTGTTGATGGGAATGCAAACTTGTGCAGTAAGGAGATTCCTTAAACAACTGAAAATACTACTACCCCACAATCCAGCAATTGCACTATTTACTCAAAGGACATAAAAATACTGATTTGAAGGGGTATATGCATCCCAATGTGTATAGCAGCATTATCAACAATAGCCAAATTATGGAGGGCACCCAAATGTCCATCGACTGGTGAATGGATAAAGAATAGGTTGTATATGTACACAACGGAATATTACTCAGGCATCAAATATAATGAACTCTTGCCATTTGCAACAATATGGATAGAGGTAGAATGTATTATGCTAAGGTAAATAAGTCAGTCAGAGAAAGACAAATACCAAATGATTTCACTTATATGTGGAATTTAAGAAAACATATGAACATATGAGGTGGGGGTGAGAAGAGAAGGAAACAAACCACAAGCAGTTCTTAATGACAGAGAACAAGCTATGGATTTACAAGGGAAGTTGGTGGGTGATGGGCTAGATGGGTGTTGGACACTAAGGAGGGCACTTGTTACGATGAGCACTGGGTATTGTATGTAAGTGATGAATCACTGAATTCTACTCCTGAAACCAATATTGCACTGTATGTTAACTAAAATTTAAAATATTAAAAAATGTGTAAAAAATTTAAGTGCCTGAGCTGTATGGTATGTGAATTACATCTCACTCAAGCTAATGAATACGTCCAGCTTCTTTTGTTGGGACAATAAATACAGTTTTAAAAAATTCTAAGGTGGCCCAGTCAGTTGAGCATCTGACTCTTGATATCATCTGAGGTCATGATCTCAGGGTCATGAGATCCAGCCCTGCATTGGGCTCTGTGCTGAGTGAGGAGCCTGCTTGAGATTCATATTCATTCTCTCTCTCTCTCTCTCGTTTTTCTCTCCATTGCTCTCTGCTGCTCATGTGTTCACTTGCTCTCTCTCTCAAATAGAAAAATAATAAAATATTAAATAATAAAAAAGGCTAAATTCAAAAGAGAGCCTGAGCAGATGGCAGTGATAAGACCCTAAGTTCACCTCCTCCTATGGATAAATCTAGATAACAGTCCCAACTAGACAGCAAACACAGTTATCACTGGGGAAGTATAAACAACCCAGAAAAGGACTGGAAGACTTTCAGAACAAATCCCACAACTGAAGGTACAACACAGGCCATATGGAAAATGGTAGGAAAGGCAGAGACACGGTAGGCAGATTAATGGATCATGGACTTCTGTAGGGGTTGGGGATGGGGTGGGGAAGGTAGAGAAACAGACTATCGTATCTCAAAGCCCACATGGGGAACGAAAATCCCCATAACATGTGGCTTTGAAAGCAAGAGAAACAGAATTTCAGGGGATCTTACAACCAGAGGGACTTAAAACCTGGGACTGTAAATATCAGCAGGCTCTCCTCTGGGGTATCTGGATGGCATAGGAAGCTGAGTCCCCACAACAAACAGCCCACAGAAATACAGTGTAGAAGTAGCGGTTTGAAGAACATGTGGGGCACAGGGAAGGGAGTTACTTATGCAGCCCAGACTCCTCCCAGAGGGGCAGAATTCGCAGGTCTTCTCACAAACAAAGGAGTTGGCAGGCACCATCTCCTTTGTCTATCCCACAGCATAAATGCTCTCCCACCTACTTGAACCTGTGCAGCACAAGCACCCACGACCTCACTTGCTTACAGCAAGCACCCCCCCACCCCACTGCACACGAGTGAGTCTGGTCTTCCTAGTCACATCTGCCTCAGTCCCAGAGCTTCCTCCTCCAGAAGGCCAGTGCAAACCTTACCAACACAGCATCTTCCCACCCATGCACTTTGCAGGCATTGGTCCTGGCACTGGCAGCAGACCCTGTGGAAGCCCAAGGAGCACCTTGTTAAAATTGTGTGCCCCAACCGTTCATGCTCTGTGAATCTGACAATGCCAGCCCTGGTCCCAACACTGATGGCGGGTCTCATTTCCTAAGCAGACTGGTGTGCATCCTGTTAAAACTGCATGCTCCACCCAGCTGGGGACCAAACACTGACCACAATAGGCAAAGGGAATCTCTGTAGATGATTGATCTGAAGGAAAAAGTGGCCAGGACACTATAGCAGGGTGCATGGAACACACATAGGAGATATCTCTGAAATCCCAGGGTCTGATAAACAGGGGACATTGCATTGAAGGGCATTGTAGGAGCTCTTCTTCATAAGGAAGACATAGGTGACTTTCCTAACAGAGAGAAACAGACAGACAGATAAAATGAAGAGACAGAGCAATGTGTCCTGAATAAAAGAACAGGAAAAAATCACAGAAAGAGACCTAAGCTAAACAGACGTAAGTAATATGCTTGATAGAAAATTTAAAGTAATGATCGTAAAGATATTCACTGGACCTGAGGAAAGAATGGAAGTCATCAGTGAAACCCTTAACAAAGGGATAAAAATGAACCAATCAGAGACAAAGAGCACAGTAAATGACATTAAACATATACTTGATGGAATACACAGCAGGCTAGAGGAAGTAGAAGAATAAATTAGCAACCTGGAAGACAGACTAATGGACAAAACAAGCTGAACAGGTGAGAAAAAATATGCAAAATGAGAATAAACTTAGAGAACTTAGTGACAACATTCAGCATAATAATATTCACATTATAGGACTCCCAGAAGAAAAGGAGCATGACATTAATTTGAAGAAATAATAGCTGAAAACCTCCCTAAACTGGGGGAGAAAACAGATATCCAGATCAAGAAGACACAGAAATCCCCCCAAAAAATCAACCCAAGGAGGGCCACACACAAAAAAAGGAGTGATAAAGGAAAAATTTAAAGCAGCAAAAGAAGACAATTACATACAAAGAAATTCCATAATGCTATCAGCAATTGGAACTTTGCAGGCCAGAAGAGAGTGGCATGCTAGAATCAAAGTGCTAAAAGGGAAAAATCTGCAGCCAAGACTATTCTATCCAGCAGGTCTGTCATTCAGAGTAGAAGGAGAGATACAGAGTTTCTCAAAGAGAAGGTAAAGGGGTTCATGACCACTAAACGAGCCCTATAAGAAATCTTAAAAGGGACTCTCTGAGTCCAAAGACCCTAAGTAAGAGTATTTTGAAAGTAGAAAATACAAACACAGTAAAAGTAAGTATGTCTGTAAAACATTCAAGGGATTCACAAAATAAAAGGATCTAAAGTATAATACCCTATACCTAAAACATGTTGGGGGGGGCAGTAAAGAATGGGTTCAAACTTAGGCATTCATCAACTTCATATAGACTGCTATATGCAGATGTTATATACAAACTGAATGGTAGCCACAAATAAAGAACCAGTAATATGCAAAAAATTGAGAGAAAGGAATCCAAGTAGATCAGTAAAGAATTCCGGCAGACCAAGAAAAAAGAGCAACAGTAGGAGTCAGAGGAAAACCACAAAAACAACTACAAAAAAAGTACCAAGATGGCAATAAATACATATCTATCAATAGTTACTTTGTGGGACACCCGGGTGGCATAGTCAGTTAAGCATCTGACTCTTGATTTTGGCTCCGGTCATGATTCATCAGATTGAGTCCTGCATCAGGCTCTACGTTAACACTATGGAGTCAGTTCGGGATCATATCTCTCCCTTTCTCTCTCTGCCCCTCCCTGCTAATTCATGCTCTCCCTCTCCAAATAAATAAACATTAAAAAAAAATAGTTACTTTTGGGCACCTGGGTGGCTCAGTCGGTTAAACATTCGGCTTCGGCTCAGGTCATGAACTCACGGTTCGTGGGTTCGAGCCCCACGTTGGGCTCTGTGCCAACAACTAGCTCAGAGCCTGGAGCCTGCTTGAGATTCTGTGTCTCCCTCTCTCTGACCCTCCCCTGCTTGCAGTATATCTGTCTCTCAAAAATAAATAAAAAACATTTTAAAAAGTTACTTTGAATATAAATGGACTAAATGCTCCCATCAAAAGACATTGGGTGAGAGAATGGATAACGCAAAGCAAAATAAAACGAAACAAAACACCAAGACTATCTATATGCTACCTATAGGAGGCTCACTTAAGACCTCAAGACACCTACAGATTGAAAGCAAAGGGATGGAGAAACATTTATCATGTAATGGATGTCGAAAGACAGCCCGAGTAGCAGTAGTTGTATCAGACAAACTAGACTTGAAACCAAAGACTGCAATAACAACAAAAGGACACTATATAGTAATAAAAGGGACAATCCAACAAAAACGTGTAACAATTGTAAATACTTATACACCCAATATGAGATAATCTAAGTACATAAAACAGCTAATCACAAACATAAAAGAACCTAATGGATGGTAATACAATAGTAATAAATAAAACAACCAAGCAAAGGGGAAAAAGAAGAGAGAGGGAGGCAAACCAAGGAATAGACTCTTAACTAAGAGAAAAAACCAGAGGGGGAGGTGCGTGGGGAGATGGGTAAATAGGCGATGGGGACTCTACTCGTGATGAGCACTAGGTGATGCGTGGAAGTGTCGAATCACTACACTGTACACCTGAAATTAATATAACACTGAATGTTACCTACACTGGAATTTAAAAAAATGTTGCAAAAGAATGTCAAGAAGGAGTAAAGAAATCCTTATACAAAGAAAATGTGAGGAAATTCATTGCAAGTAGTCCTTTCCCTGAAAGATTTTTTTCAGAATAAAGGAAAATTATATAGGTCAGAAACTTGGATCTCTCTAAAAAAGGATAGAAATACCATGCTAACACTAATCGAAAGAAAACTGGAGTAGCTATATTAGTTTGAGATGAAGCTGACTTCAGGGCAAAGAAAATTACCAAGAAAAAGGTATATATACTATACAATGATGTATATATCTCTCAAAATTGTGGATTTTTTTCTTTAGTGAAATTCCATTATCAGATTTAGAATGTAGCAATTCCTTTATACTTAATACCACTTCATACTGATAAGTTTCTCATGTCTCCCAAAATGTGTGCTTGTAAGTCGTTTGTTCAAATTACGTACATTGGTTTGGTTGCTATGTTTCTGAGGTCTCTGTAAATTTAGAATGATTTCTTCTATTCAAATTTTCCTTTCTCTTGTTCCACACTACTGCCACATTACAAAAACCATGTAAATTATCCAGCGATATGAACTGCATTCTTGATTTGTCTCTCTCCTTTCTTTGATGTTAAATTGTTGGAAGCATTATTTTTCCTTAAAAATTGGAAGTATTTTTATAAGTTTGCATAAATTCAGGTTCAACTTGGGAATAATGCTTCTAAGAGGTATAAAATGCCTGGCTATCTCACTGTTAATAATCAAAATGGATCATGGGTTCTGGTGGTAACAGTCTAATTCCTCCCTTATAAAGTTCCCCATTATTTTTTCAATTGTTTATTCCTCTGCCAGAAACAATTATTTCATTATAAATTGGAAAATTGCAATGTTCTAATTCTCATATTTCTTCCTCATTTATTATCTAAATTCTCCTCTAAAAAAAAAACCTTTTCATTATTAGCTAAGAGTATATGATTATACTAAAATACAGTTAATATGAGATTGGCAGGGAAGATATTAAATTTTTCTTTAATTACCAATTCCAGAGTAAGGAAGTGGTGCTCTAGATATCTAGGTGGTAATCAGTGACGTTTTTGTGTTATTTCTTATTATTATTGTTGTTTGATTATATCTTCTCTTTAAGTATCCTTATTAACTCACTGCTTTAAAACATATATTCCACTTATATTAAAATGAAGAGAACCTGATTTTGCTTTTGTTGCAGAACTTTCCCATCTTTGTTTAGTGAGATTTCTTTTGTTTTAGTCTCAAATTCCTTTGACTATACCACTACCACATTTTTATTATTTCTTTGCTTTCTCATACAAATATCACAGACTCACCTGAAACATTTTTTATACTATTCCTGTAATCAGTCAATAATTTCTAATGTACCAGTTGTGGTAGCATTTCAGAGTTCACAGTTTTAGGAACAGAGCTGCCTATTCCTACTGGGCTGTATTTTTAGGGCTTTTCACCTAGCGAACAGAAGTAGGATGGATGGATGATGGATCGATGGACAAATGGATAGATGGATGGATGAATGGACAGATATATGACAGATTAACAGATAAGTGTACAGCATCTTTTCAGATATTGAGTCATAAACAGGTTATAGTCTTTAGAGCTTAACGAATTACTATAACTAAAAAAATAACTTGTTAGTTATAAAAAGTATACTTTGCAATATTCGAAGGAAAAAAAAAAACCCAGGGAAGAGAGAAACACCAAAGGAAAGGGCAACTCAGAGGTGATCTTGAGTTTGTTGTTCCCAGGAAAGGAAGTCTTAGCTAATGGATTTCAAATTTGACAGTGTTGATGACAAATCTAAATCCCAAATGGAGATAGCTGGAGGCAATTGTAGCCAAGAGTCTGGGAGGATTCCAGAATGTGCAGCAAACACCATAACCTATTGCCATTAACATTTGGTTTATAGAAGTCCTTTTGTTGTGAGTCACTCTCTTTTTTAGTGACCTTTGTATTCCTATGTATTCAGATTATAGGACATACTTGCTTCTGGCACTTATTTTATTTCTGTGAATACAATTTCTCACTTTAAGTAAAAAATGTTTCCTTTTAATGCATTTGGCTACTTAATAGTTTAGCTAAGAGAAAGAATATGCCAATACGGTATTCACAATCCCTATATTTTTTTCTGTTTAAAATAAATGATTTAGCATTCTGGCACCTTAATCTAAAGCATATTTTAGTTAGCATTAGTCATTTTCTTAGCCATGGTCAGTCCTGAGCCTTTACAATAGCATATCTTCAAAGAAAGGACTAGATAATAGCAAAAACTAATAATAGCAAGATTTCAAAGCAAGGACTAGTTAATAGCAATGCCTTAAAGTAAAAGAAAAAAATAGCAAAAGGCATTCTTTACTCAGATCAGAGCTTCCTAAACCTTTTAAGAAAGTATGGATATAGGCAGACTGAAGCACAGTCAGAAAGGACCAGCTTCAAATAAAACATTTCTTGAACATCTCTTGTCTAGTAACAGAAATTCAAGCTTATGTGACGTGCTTTTTCATAAGAATACTTTTATTATTTGAGGGCTTGGTATGTGCCAGATGCTATGTAAGTGTCTCATACACTTGTTCCTAACTAATTCTCTTATTTCGGCAAGCTGAGGCTCAAAGAGGTTAAATTAATAGACACCTCTAGGTGACAGGGTCAGGATCTGAACCCAGCCCATTGGACAGACTGTGCTCTTATAAACATGACTCTTCAGAATAATGTTCCAAGTTTAATTCACAGTTTTCTATACTCTTTAGATCACTGGCATAAAAAAACTATATAAATACCTCCCTTTTAGAAGTTTGCCATAAATCCTCTGCCCCATCCAGAGGAATCTGGAATAGATCATCCAGTGTGGTCCCAAAGAATAAATATGTTTCACAAAGAATCCCGATGATTATAAGGCTGAGAGTTAAGGGTTCACTTTAAGACACCATATGCCTATAGGTTTCTCTTCCATTCATTTCTGTATCAATTCAGCTGCCTAGACTGACTTTTCCTTGTAAAGAAAATACTAAGCTGCTATACCAAGAAACAAGTCCTACTTGACCCAGGAGGTGGCTGAAGTGGTAAGAAAGGAAGAGAATGAGTAACTGAGGCACAGCAGCACATGTTTTCCTCCTTCCTCCGGCAAGACCAAGTGGGTGGGGGCAAATTTATTTTAAAACATTGCCTGTCTTGGCATGCACAAATGCTTTCTGCTTACCATATGATCAGGTTTGTTTAAAAAAAAGGCATTCACTCTGTGTGTTGGGAAGGTAGTATTTGTGTTTAGAGAAGAGCAGGGAAATAGAAGATATATGACATATTGCAGTAAATGAATTTTTCTCCGCCCCTCCCCCCCCTTTTTTTCCCACTAAGTAGTACTCATACTTTTTAAAGGATAGATTTAAAAAGTATCTTTGTTTATGTGTAGGGATTTGGCATCAAAATTGACACTAAAAGACTACCTAGTTTGCACATAGTTTAAAGAGAGCTTTTTTTCTCTAAGTTTATTTATTTGAGAGAAAGAGAGACAAAGAGAGAGAGAGACAGAGAAAACAAGTGTGCATGTAAACAGGGAGAGAGGCAGATAAAGAGGGAGAGACAGAAGCCCAAGCAGGCTCCTCACTGTCAGCCCAGAGACTGACATGGGGCTCAATCCCATGGGCCTGCTATCATGTCTTGAGCCAAAATCAAGAGTCAGATACTCAACCGATAGCTAAGCCACCCAGGCACCCCTTAACGAAACATTTTTAACCATAATATACTGATGTTAAAATGACTTTCCTTTGAGTAGACATGTTGGCCGTCAGCCAGGAAGTTATGCATATTTTGGCAGTGTTTAAGCAGTCAAAAAAAAAATAAAGTCAACCTCTATTTGGGAAATTTAAAAATATCTTCATAAATCTAGTTTCAAACCTCTAAGTGTGTTGACCACTAAACTGGAACAGTTTTTGTAGAAATATGTGCCCAAGAGCTGAGAATCGGAATCAAGTTGTTATAATCAAACTGCTTTAAAAGTTTCTTGCCAGAGGTATTTATAGAATATTTAGGTTTTGAATAGTGACAGGAACAAAGTCTAATTTATCTATTAGGATGACCAACCAAAAAGGGTTTCCAGATTTTATGTTTTCTTCTCTTTCTTTCTGAATGAATTAAAGGGATTATGGGAATTTTGGTCCTTAAGGTGGAAGGTTGCTCTGGGGACTGTTTTGTTCCCCAGGCTGTAGGAGAATATTTAGATTAAGATATTGAGATTTGACATCCTAAGCATGGAGAACGCTTGGCTGATCTGAATGCTCTTGTATAAGCAGTGCATTCTGTGTATTAATGAAAAGCCACAATAGGTGACTACATACCAGTGTAAAACATCTGCCCCAGTGTTAGGGACTGCTCTTCTGCATGCAGTGATACAGAGCGACATCAAAAAGCAAATGTTGTAGAGTTTAGTAAGACAAGTTTTCTAGAGGTGAGGCTAGGTTTCTTTCCCTAGATCATTTGGGAATGGGAGACATGGGAGATTTCATGCTAATCGGGCAAATGGGTCTCTCTTAATTTATCAAGTAATAACAGTACATGTGTAATTCAAGTACAGTGAAACATTGGTTTGTGAATGCGATTCATTCCAAAAAATTGCTTGTAATCCAAAGGAATTGTTTATCAAAGTGAATTTCCAATTAGGAGATAATGGAAACTCAGATGATTTGTTCCACAACCCAAAAATATTCATATAAAATGATTATAATACAAAATAATAAAGATACAAAATACAAATAAAAATAAACAAATTAACCTGGGCTTACCTTTGAAATCCTTTTTGGCTGGTTTGAAGGAGATGAGAGAGAAGACGCTCATTGTGTAGGATGACTTTCACTATCACAAATGAAGTCCCTATTATCTATTGGCTCACAGGAATCTTTTTCTGCATGGGGGCCATTGTATATGTATGACAGCACAGCAATACTAAACTCTTGTCATGTACTGCATTTAATGTAACTGCCAATAAGGCAGCAGAAGAAAGGGTCTATATCTGCAGACAGCCTGACTTAGAATGAAGCAAAGCCTTCCTGAGCTTATTCTTGTATGGAAAAGGACTGTCCATAGGTGCTCTGAAGTGACAAAAAATACACCACTGCCAGTTGTGAGCACCCAGCAATGTTCTGAAAAATCAGTGGTTTCTGACAAACACCACAGCTTGAGACCAAGCATCCGAGCATAAGAGACGATCACCCACAATCCCACATAGAGAACCATTGGCTTAGTTGTAATCATGTGACATTTAGCATCATGTACTATTCGTATTTCAAGACATCGCTCGTTTATCAAGCTGAAATTTATTAGACATGTTTGATCGTTTTGCAGAACACTCGCAGAACAAGTTACTCACAATCCAAGGTTTTACTGCCTATGAAATGGCTAATATTTTTTGCAACTATAGCCCTTGAAAGCTGGCTAAGAAGATATAAGTAGACAAATAAAAAGTTTGATACTTACTGGAGTAGCTTGTTAATCCTGCTTTGGAATACAATATACATGATACCATTAACACGATTACCTGGAAGACATCTCTGGAGCCACACGACTTGGTCCAACACTGGCTCTATGTTTGATGGATGTTTCACATTAACATCGCTGTGCCCCAATTTTCTGATCTGTAAAATAAGAATAATAGAAGTATTTACTTCATAGGGTTTTTACAAGATTACACGAGTTAATGCACAAAAAGAATTTTGAGTAATTCCTAACATTTAGAAAAATGTCATTCTTGACATGTACTGTTTGGTGTAATGGTTTATTATCATTTTGCTTATGAGTGTGCCTTTAGGACATGCATATTACCATATTTGGAAAGATTAGTTTATCATATAGGCAGATAAGCTCTTGAGTACCACTGCCAGGTTTAGCAAATAAAATCACACAATATACAATTAAAATTTAATTTCAAATAAATAATGATTTTTTTAGTATAAGTGCATCCTAAGTGTTTCTGAATGCTTATACAATATTCTAACAGCTTTTTTTTTAATGTTTTATTTATTTTTGAGAAAGAGAGAGCGATAGCATGAGCAGGGGAGGGTCAGAAAAAGAGGGAGACACATAATCTGAACACAGGCTCCAGGCTCTGAGCTAGCTGTTAGCACAGAGCCTGACGCGGGGCTCGAACTCATAAACCAGGAGATCATGACCTGGGCCGAAGTCGGATGCTCAAGTGACTGAGCCACCCAGGCACCTCTCTAACAGCTTTTTAACCCTTTCATAAGTACTGATTTAATTCTCCTATAGTTCCAGTCAAGGTCTCAAGATGGAGTCAGGGTGTGGTCAGTTGTACCCGGAAGTCCTAGAGTCAGGTAGAAGGTTATCTCCAAAATAAGGTCAAAAAGAAACAAGCACAGATCTTTACTGAAACTATAAATAACACAAACCATCGTTCTTTGGTGTTTGGAAGCTGTTATAATATAACCTGGCAGCTTCCATGTAATAAAGGATAAACAAAATAATACAGAAGAAAGTGGAACAAAGAGAGGATAAAAGTTAGATTATTAAAAATGTTCTCAGTCCCTGGAGTCAGCTGACCAGATCTGATGTACCACTGGCCTTTTCATTTATAGGAAATAATACATTTTCTATTTTGCTAATATCAATTTGTATTAGATTTCTCACACTTATAGCTGAAAATCGTCTAGCTAATAAAACAAGTAAAGGTCATCCACACGGCTTGGGAACAAGAGAACAGTCCAAGCCAGGGGCTTGAGAATCTTACAATTAGTCTTAATATGCATCCTAGCACATTATTAGTATTCAATAAATAATGGTCATTGTTAATAACATAGTTATTACTTAGTAGATGTCTAAGAAATGAAATGTAAGTAATTTGAGATGTGACATTGAGTTGCACATACGCAGATTTTCTGTAAAAGGGCATTTAAGCCAACTTGTGTCATTCTCCTTCTTATAGTCAACATACTTTTATTTTCTCAAAGAATCTTCATAAATATTCTACAATAGCACAGTGCCGTTAGAAACATTTTGACAAGATGAATTAGACAAGTGGAGATTTTACTTCTCTAGAAATACACATACTTGAAAGAATAAATGAGTAAATGGATAAAAATTGCTGGGGCAATTTAGTTTTGGGTTTTGTCAAATTTTCCATGTTTACAAAATTGTTCAAGGCATCAGATGACCTAGAACAGAGATTTTTTTTTCTCCTGTCGCTTGCCTGATGCCACAAGAGTATTGGAATACAGTTTTACCACCACTCTGTAATCCTCTCTAATGCCTACTTTCTTTTAATAATGCAAAAAGATGGTTTTGGTGGTTGATATCATTTTGGTCAAAATCACAATTGTGAGGACCCTATGCAATAAGAAAATAATGGGCATTGCATAGATCTTCGTGATTTATAAATTAATTTCTGCAATTCTCAAGCCAGATGAACATAGGTCTGAAAGTCAACCCTGCCACTTAATGTTTGAATGATCTTAGGCAAGTTATTTCCTCTTTCTAGAACTCAGTTTTCATATCTTAAAACTGGACCTCATAATAGTACCTGTTTCATTTGGTTGTTGCAAAAATTAAATAAATTAACATGTGTAGTGTACTCACAACAAACGGTGGCACATGGGAAGCAGTATGTTAAGTGTTAGCTATTATGATTATGATTATTGACCCATTGATCCTAATCAGCATCTTCTGAAGGAGTTAGCACATTTTATTATTTATTAATATGCCTTACTCCCATAAATGGGAAAATAAGGTTCAAGAAGTCAATAAGGTTCAAGAGAAGTCAAGTAAACAGCCAAGAACACACAGCAAGAGCGGAAAATCTGTGTCTCAGCCTCAGATATAAATGGTGTGAAGATACAGGAAATATCTTTTGTGGAGATGCCAATTATTATTACTATTTTTTGGCATTCTCAGAATCCATGGTCAACATTTCCAGGAATTACTAAGATATGAAATGCTTGGTTTCATTTTATTTTTATTTATTTGTTTAAAGTTTATTTATTTTGAGAGAGAGAGAGAGTGAGAAAGGGGCCGAAAGGGTAGATACAGAATCTTAATCAGACTCCCTGCTATCAGTGCAGAGCCTGATGTGGGGCTTGAATTCATGCACAGTGAGATCGTGACCTGATCCAAAGAAGAATTGTAAGTCTAACCAACTAAGCAACCCACTATGAAGTGCTTGGTTTTTAAACTCAGGAAATCTATCTGCATAAATCATTTCTCTTTAACTGAATGTATAATTAGTCAAATTAATTGCTTTTAATAATGGGCAATTTCTTGGTACTCATGAGTTAAGGAGGTTTTCTAAGGAAAAAAATTATTTAAGCTTGGATTTTGAGATGTGAGCTAGTTTTGCTATTTTTTTTTCTTTTCCGTTTTTATTTTGTGTTGCTGGTTTTTGCATTAGTTTTATCTTGTACTAATAATAATTCATACTGACCTAGATAAAAGTTTTCTCTGTAGGTAGGCAGACTGGCAGATAGTAATTAGAGACCTGACTGTATTAAGAGCTACTTATATGAAAATACGATTCACGGTGCTTTTAAGATAAGGATTTCTCTTTGGTCTCTGGTGAGGTAGCAATAGCAAATACCACATCATCTCAAAACTTCAACAGCTTGTATATGGAATCTGCAAGCATGTGGATATGGCAAGCACAACTTTGATGCCTATGTTTAGACTCTTTACCACCACGTTGCACAATGTAAGGTAGCATTTATGCAGTAGAAAATAAAAATAAAACACAACGACTGTCATAACCCGGAGGCCGGGTCCAGCGCGCATCCCCGGCGTTCCCCGGTACCTGTTTCATCCGCCCTGACCGGCAGGGCGGCAGGGCGGAGAATGGTCGCGGGTCCTTCTCCTAAGGGAGGGAGAGAAAAACAGGGCAGGAGGGAGAGACGCAGAGAGTGAAGACAGGACTCACGGTTTGCGATCAGGCGAAAGAGAGAGAGAGCTTTATTCAGAAAACTGTCTCTTATAAAGGTTTCAAGGCGGGAAAACAAAGCAGCTGACCAAGGTCAGTTACCGGGTAAACAGAGTCAAATGAATATCAAAAGAAACGCCCCGATTTGCCTCAGCAATGCTGGGAAGGGGGGAGTTAGCACTGAATAATCCAAAATACAGTTTTGATCTTTTGTGCACCTTGGTCACTCCAGTCTGGCCCAGCATGACAGACACCAAAGTTATTTTGACCACGAAATGGCAGTCTCCAGCCTCTAGATGCAAATTTTGTTTGCTGGTTCACTCTCGGGAGAGTGATAATCCTTGCCTGAGGCAGACAGAAAACTTGGCGGCCCCGACAAATGACAATGTACAAAGAAACTGCAGAAGTGATTTTTACCCTAATGCTTTTTGATCAATAAGGAAAACAATTATTTCTGGCTCTATGAAACAAACTCCAATTAAAAAGATATTAATGTTCCTAATCTGATTATTTTCTACAATACTAGGGATTGATAATGTACCAAGTATGTGCCATTGAAAGTATAAATTGCACCCCAAAGTCCCAAACCATCCATGCTCATGTAAGAAAGGAGTCTAGTTTCATTCTTCTGCATGTCACTGTCCAGTTTTCCCAGCACCATTTGTTGAAAATAGTCTTTTTCCCATTGAATACTCTTTCCTGCTTTGTCAAAGATTAGCTGGCCACACATTTATGGGTCCATTTCTGGGTTCTCTATTTCTGTCCCACTGATCTAGGTGTAAGTTTGTGTGCCATGCTATGCTGTATTGATGATGACAGCTTTGTAATACAGCTACAGGTCCAAAACTGTGATGCTCCTGGCCTTGGTTTTCTTTTTCAACACTTCTTTTGCTCTTCACAGTCTTTTCTGGTTCCGTACAAATTTTAGGATTGTTTGTTCTAACTTTGTGAAGAATGCTGGTGTTATTTTGAGTGGGATTGCATTTCACGTGTAGATTGTTTTGGGTAGTAGAGACATTTTAAGAATACTCGTTCTTCTGATCCATGGACATGGAATGTTTCTCCATTTCTTTGTGTCTTCTTTTTCTTTCCTAAGTTTTCCATCGTTTTCAGCATACAGATCTTTTACCTCTTTAGATAGGATTATTCCTAGGTATCTTATGGTTTTGGGTACAGTTGTAAATGGGATCAGTTCTTTGATTTCTCTTTCTGCTGCTTCATTATTGGTGTATAGAAATGCAACCAATTTCTGTTGCATTTTATAGCCTGTGACTTTGCTGAATTCATGCCTCAATTCTAGCAGTTTTTTGATGGTGTCTTTCAGGATTTCCACATCATCATTCATCTGTAAGAGTAACAGTTCAACTTCTTCTTTGCCTGTTTGGATGCCTTTTATTTCATTGTTGTCTGA
>NC_043701.1:73176389-73177823 GCF_006229205.1 Suricata suricatta | reverse complement strand
TATACATCTAGTTAGGGGTTAGTATCCAAAATGTATTTTAAAAAGCTATTACAGGAGAAGAGTTAATATGAGAGAGGTAGGGGGGACACTGGGCTTTCCTCATCTCTCAAATACAACTCTATTGAAGTCAGATTACTTAGAACACCCAGGAAATCAGTCTGAAGACTGGCAGAAGGATCTGCACTGTGGGAGGGAGACAGCTTGGCAAGGGCAAGGTGTGTGGATGTGAATTGGGGGAGAGAAAAAGAGTGGGGTTATGGAGAGGAGGGAACCCTTTCAAGGGAAGACAAAATGGAGAGGTGTTGAGATAGGGTGGCACTGAGTTAGCACAAGAAAAAAACTACTCTGAACCATGGTTTGGGAAGCTAGAAGTGCTAAGTGTCCCAGTTCTTTTTTGCAAAAGGCTTTCGGAGCCCCAACTCTGTAGTTTTAGATGTGTGGACTTTTCCTGGGGTGGAGCTGAGTTACACATTCCTGGAGAGGAGAGAGCTGATCCTGGAGTGTATAATGTGGTGTAGAGATCTTTGAGGAGGGAACACTGGGAGAGAACAGTCTCCTTTCCAGAGGACTTTTGGAAGGAGGTTTATTGCCTCCCCAAGGACAAAAGTCCATGTAGGTGCCAGCCAAAGGCCTTTCATCAGCGGGATGGAAAGACTCAACCCTGAAGTAGGGAAGCAGATCCACACATTGCTGGGTCCTTTAAGACTTTGAGTTTTGAATCCCAGCTGCGTGCACCAGAGAATATCACCAGAAACATTAACTCTAAGGTAACACAATGGCGCTAAATTCATATCTTTCAATAATTACTCTGAATGTAAATGGACTAAATGCTCCAACCAAAAGACATAGATAGCAGAATAGATTGTTTTAAAAAGACCCATCTTGGATTCTATATTGTTTATTTCTGCCCTGATCTTTATTATTTCTTTTCTTCTGCTGGGCTTGGGGTGCTCTTGCTGCTCCCCCTCTAGTTCCATTAGGTGATCTGTTGGATTTTGAATTTGTGCTCTTTCTAGTTTGTTAAAATAGGCCTGGATTGCAATATACTTTGCTTTTAGGACTGCCTTTGCTGCATCCCAGAGAGTTTGGATTGTTGTATTTTCATTTTCATTTGCTTCCATATATTTTTTAATTTCTTCTCTAATTGCCTGATTAGCCCAGTCATTCTTTTGTAGGGTGGTTTTTAATCTCCACATTTTTGGAGGTTTTCCAGACTTTTTCCTGTGGTTAATTTCAAGTTTTATAGCATTGTGATCTGAAAGTGTGCATGGTATGATCTCTATTTGTTTATATTGATGGAGGGCTGCTTTATGCCCCAGTATGTGGTCTGTCTTGGAGAATGTGCCATGTGTACTCAAGAAGAAGGTGAATTTCCTAACTTCAGGATGCAGAGTTCTAAATATATCTATCAATTCCATCTGTTCCAATGTGTCG